>NC_024799.2:7637312-7937312 GCF_000309985.2 Brassica rapa
ATTTCTACTACCATTGGAGGCAAAAACGGCGAACCTAAACAGGTTTGGTTTCCCTTTCTTTGTTCAATCTTTATATGAGCTATATACTGCTCATGATTTGGGGACACACCATCATGTGTGAGGTTGCCTAAACTTAAAGTAGGAGCCCCTACTAACTTATGTTTTCCTTCTTGTCTCTTTACAGACCATTAGTTACATGGCAGAACGGGTTGTTGGAACAGGATCATTTGGAATTGTATTCGAGGTACCTTTGTTGTATTTGTTCACTCACTGCAACCAATTGGTGGAAAGCAGCTTCTTCTTTCCTTTTCTGATTAAAATCATTTAACTTACCATTTCTAGGCAAAGTGCTTGGAAACTGGAGAATCAGTAGCCATTAAGAAGGTTTTGCAAGACCGGCGCTACAAGAACCGTGAGCTTCAGTTAATGCGGCTAATGGACCACCCAAACGTTGTTTCCTTGAAGCATTGTTTCTTCTCTACAACGAGTAGAGATGAGCTCTTCCTCAACCTCGTTATGGAGTATGTGCCCGAGACTTTGTACCGGGTTTTGAACCACTATACTAGTTCAAACCAGAGAATGCCTATTTTCTATGTCAAACTTTACACATACCAAGTAATTTGCATTGTTATATTACTGCTTCCCCCCTACAAGTTATTCTTTCTCTACGTTGATCCTGAAACGGGTTTTGAATATGTTTTTTCACAGATCTTTAGAGGCTTGGCTTATATCCATACAGCTCCTGGTGTCTGCCACAGGGATTTGAAACCACAAAATCTTTTGGTACCTACGTTTGATATATTGTTGTGGGTTTATCTTAACTAACCTTGACTAGATTGTAATTTAAATTCTCTGTTGTGGTCTGTAGGTTGATCCTCTCACTCATCAGTGTAAGCTGTGTGATTTTGGAAGTGCAAAAAATATTGGTACGTTTGATCACATTTATTTTTCAACCGCTTTTGCCTTTCTGTTATCTTCTTGACCTTTACAAACTATTCACCATTAGGTGAAAGGTGAAGCAAACTAAGTATCTCAGAGAACTAAGTCATCTCTCCAGAATCCTCCCCAATCCTTTTGATGTCTTTTTGTATTCTCAGCCGTTGTTCCCGGGAGAAAACTCTGTGGACCAGCTAGTGGAGATCATCAAGGTGAAGTCTCATTTTGATTAGATGTTACTTTGGCTTCTTTTTTCTGTTTGGTATATAAAATATAGATTGTTCTTGATATATGTGGTGCGTTGGTTTAGGTTCTTGGTACTCCAACTCGAGAAGAAATCAGATGCATGAATCCAAACTACACAGACTTCAGATTCCCACAGATCAAAGCTCATCCTTGGCATAAGGTATTTTAATTATGCATATTACAATCCTGATAGTACAATGGCTTAATATTAATAAAAAGACAACATAAAAAAATACAACCTTCTTCAGGTTTTTCATAAGCGGATGCCTCCAGAAGCCATTGACCTCGCATCTCGGCTTCTTCAGTATTCACCGAGCCTACGTTGCACTGCGGTCAGTATCTCTAAACAACCAAACACTCCTAATTGGGACCTGCACTGTTTGATTATGCAAAGTTTTTCTTTTAACTGCTGTGTCTAAAAGCTGGAAGCATGTGCACATCCATTTTTCAATGAACTACGAGAGCCCAATGCACGTCTTCCAAACGGCCGACCTCTACCACCATTGTTCAACTTCAAACAAGAGGTAATGATTAATCACAACAAAAGAGGGTGTAATGTAGCTAACTTTCCTTAAACCTACCGTAACTGAATGTATGTTATCTTACTATTTGAATGTTCCAAAACAGTTATCAGGAGCTTCACCAGAGCTTATAAACAGGCTAATACCTGAGCACGTTAGGCGGCAGATGATTTGAGGCTTTCCATTACAAGCTGGTCACTAGAAAAAAGGATTTTGAAACTGAGATGTTATTATTCACTTTTGACTGGCAGAGACACCTTTTTCTAGTGTATAATTTGTTCATGGTCTCGCACGCAGTACAAGAAAACAACCGTCGTTTGTCGTTCATATGGATGCAGAGCTACCTGAGTGGTTCGCAGAGTAGTCTGCTTTGTTTGCTGATAAAAAAAAAAAATTGTTCATGGTTATGTCCGTAAGACAGAACCGCATAGTGATGGAAGAAATGAATGATAATGTCTAAAACTTTAAGCGTTATTGATTATAAGGTAGGAGCTTATATTACTTGAGCATATCTCTAAGTATGACAGATTAACTTCATGCATAGGCACATAGGATGTGACTATTGCTTTTTGTTATCTCTCTCTCTTTTGTTTGTTATCATTTTACATATATTTAACTTAATTTTACTCATTTATAAGATTTATGTATTTAAAATAATTTTGTATAGCAGTAAATAGATAATATATTAAATTTATATCAATTTCATATACAAATTGTAATTAGTTTTTTTTTGGAAAATAATTGGTAATAGTTATAACTTTAAAATTTTTTTGTAGAAAATAATATGTAGACTTTTTTGATGTGACTTTAGATTTTATTGATGTACTTGTACACTGTAGGTTTTTTCAAGAACGGTGATTTTAAATTTTTTATGAAAATTTAATTGTTGTGAATTTAGTGTTGTAGAAATACAAAGAATTGTGGACAATATCTACATCCATTACGAATCACACCCAATGTTATGTGGTATTTGTCTTTGGATGAAAATAACCTCACTTCTGCTTTTTACTTTTTTTACTTTGTGTATTTAAATGCAAGTTGGTTCAGTTTTACAATTATATTGAAATATATGTTATTTTGTAATTAGACACAAATAGAATTACTAAGAACCGGTACGAGATTTTGGATTAAGAAATTTTTAAGTTATGTAATTTTTGTCTCCGTGCGTATTACTCCCCTAAAGAGACTGTTTGAAAATATTTAAAGAAATCGATGCAACCACACTTCCATGACTTCCATGGAAGAACAAAACGCTTCTTCTGTTTTTATTCCGCAGCTAAGAACAAAAGGCGCTGAGAAGTTTACTGTTTGTGGATAAACCTTCAGTTCCAACGAAAACAATTGAAGAAGAACATAGCTTCCTGTGTCTTATTAACTCGTGTCAACAAGAAGAAAAAATCATGTTTGGGTGGAGATAAGTAAATAAAATAATTTAAGATGACTTGGTGACTTCATGTATAGCATTCGCAAGGTATCCCACATTTCCTGTTGTAACACCAGCCATACTGCAACCAAACACATCAATGATTTGGTACACAATTGAAAGTGAATTAAGATTAACAAGTAGAGAAGTGAAGTAGTAGTACCTGATACGGCCATTACGGGTCATATAGATGTGATATTCGCTTGTTAAGCGGTCAACCTGTTCTGGTGTTAGCCCACTGTAGCAGAACATTCCAATCTGTTTCCCCACGTAAGTGATAGAAAATGACATGTTCATAAAATAAACATTTTAGTAATTAATTACCTGCTTGGTTACGTGCTCCCATGATAGAGGCGATCCTAACTTCTCAAGGCTCTCCCTCAAAGTAGTTCTCATGCCAATTATCCGATCAGCCATGATCTGTTTATCAGATTCTAGTTCTTTAGTTGAATTATCAAACACAACATGGGATTCGACGTGTTTTATAAGATAAGATTCTCCATCGAATGTGTGCGCGCACATGAAACATGGAAATGTTACCTTGACTTCCTTTAGCCACAGACTCTTTAACTCTGGGTCTCCGAGAATAGTTGAGACTATTTGAGCTCCATGTAAAGGTGGATTGCTATACATTGCCCTAGCTAGTTGCTGCAACTGACTTTTCACAGTCACGGCTTGCTTTTCATTTTCACAAAGCACGCTGCAGCACGAGACAATGTAGTAAGTAATAATGTTAATATTCTGTTTCTTACCTTTTTCACAAAATGAACATATATATGCATGAGTATGCTTAATGATGTAAAATGAATATTATTATACCTGAGACATCCGACTCTCTGGCCATAGAGTCCCATGTTTTTGGCATAGGACTGAGAGATTCCAATATGATGACCATCCTCGAGAAAGATCCTGATTGACTTGGCATCTCTTGCTGGATCACCACTGGCAAAACCTTGATAGGCCATATCGAAGAATGCAAAATGATTTTTGGCCTTGAATAGCTGTGAGATCTCTCTCCATTGTTCCTCTGTAGGGTCGACTCCAGTAGGATTATGAGCACAAGCATGAAGAAGGAAGAAGGAGCCTTCCGGAGCATTCTATGAGAAGAAAAAAAGGATTTTATCATCAACAAGAATAAGATGTAGAAGTAGAGTTTCTTGCTTGCTAGTTGCTAACCTTCACATCATCCATCAATCCTTTGAAATCTAAACCCTTGGTTTCTGGGTGATAGTAATGATAAGTCTTTTGAGGGACTTGCGCATCTCTCCAGATGTTGTGGTGGCTTGGTCACAGAAGAGACAACATTAAGCTATTATGCTATATATTCAGGTTAAACATTGTAAATGGTCAAAGTTAAAAAAAAAAAAAAAAATGTATTGAAAACTCACTTGGACCAGGTTGGAACAGGAATATGTAGATCTGTGAACCGGGATTAAAACGTGTCTGGAAGTCAGCAAAGAGTCGGCATGCTCCAGTTCCGGAGAGAGACTGAACTGCAGCGACTCGTTTGTCTTTGATAAATTCAGAGTTGTCCCCATAGGCAAGCTTCAAAGTTTCCTCCACCATTTTCACACTCCCTCCCATAGGAAGGTACTCCCTTTAATTCATAAACACAAAAGATATATACTTCAGATAAAATAAAATAAATAAAATAAATGACCAGAAGCGTTTAAAAAAAAGAATAAAAAAAGGATTCAAATCTTACATGAAGGAGGTGCCAGCAATTCTTCGTTCAGCTTCTCTAACACAATCCAAGACAACAGGCTTCCCATTATCATCACGATATGCTCCCTACCAAAAGTAAAGACAGCATGCAATATATTATACGCCATGTCCTAAGACTTTCAGCTCGAAATGAGATTCTCAAAACATTCTCCCGAAAATATTTAGATCAAAAGGAAAAGCAACGTCCGTAAGATCTAGAGAGAGAGAGACTGACCACACCAACGTTAACTTTGTCGGGACTAGGATCAGCGAGAAAAGCCTCGGTGACTCCGAGGATCGGATCTTTGGGAGCAGGCTCCACGTTCTTCCACCATGAAGACATACTTCTCAAACCGAAGATAGGACGACTCATCATCATCGTTCGACGTGAAGCTGAGTTACGGATTGTCCTCGCCATCATCGCCATAGCGCTTTCTTTTTACCTCAATCGCACAGGGTGAGAATGGTTGGATGATTTATAAAGGGGGAGCGTTAATGGAGAAGTTGCGACACGACACGTTCGAAGTTTGGGGCAGATGCGGACGAATGAAAGACGCTAGTTGCTTAATAATGACCTTGGACTGTGTGTGTGTGAGATAAGATATTACTATTTGATTAAATAAATCATGCTTATAACAACAAAACTAAATAAACATTAAAAATTAGGATTTATCTGTCTTCTTGTATCAGATCTTTCACTTTTTCAGTCTTCCAACACCTGAACTCCGAATTTTACGGTACTTTGACAAATAGAAACGTCGTACATAACATTTAATTGCATCAAACAAATTGTTATAAACTAATCTAGGCCTAGGCATAATTTCTGTAACCCGAACCGAACCCGAACCAAAAAACCGGATCCGTATCCGGTCCGAAATGTAAAAAATATCCGAATGAATCTTGTAAGGTGCTACAAAACATATCCGAACCCGAACGGATAACCCGAAAAAACCAAAAAATCTGAAAAGATAACCAAAGAAACCGATCCGAATGTCCAAAATAATATACAGTATAATTATATGAAACATGAATATATACTTCAAATATTCAATTTCATATTTATTTTTGATATGTTATCTAACAATAAGTATTTAAAAATTAAATAACTACCTTAAATACTTAATTATACATAAATAAATATATATTTCTTATGTTTTACTTTTAAATTTTAGATATTATTTCAAGTATATCCGAACCGATCCGATATAATCCGAATTCGAATGATATATGATTACTTTATGACTTCTATGATGTGATACAAAAGTGACTCAAACCCGATGTGTTATATCCGAATCCGATCCATACTTGCAAATTTACTATAATGGAACCTATGAAGTGTTATAAAAGAGAACTGAAATCCGAAGAAAATCGACCCGAATGCCACGGGTACCCGAACGTCCAGGGCCTAAACTAATCTGTGAAGACAAATCTTGTCATCTAAATATTAATTTGCGTGTTGGAAAAATGCTGGAACAAACATTATAGGAATTTATTGAATTGATGATTAAGGAGAATTTGAATAGATTCTAAATTCAAATATAAAGAAAATAAAAGGAATTTCGGATTTGAGTAAGCAAAATTTGTTGTTAAAGTTTACAAATTATATAAACTTCTATTCTAAGTTGTTCAACCAAAAAAAAAAACTTCTATTCTCACTTCTGTTCGTAGCTATAAGTAGAAAACGAATGTTAAAAAATGAAACCTTATATTTGGTCAAAGGAAGGAAGTACTGGGCCAATGGGCCTCTAGGATCCAAAGGGCCAACAAAGTTGGAGCTTTTTCCCTTCCGTTTTGTTTGTTACTGTACATCTTCTGTATTTAAGCTTTAGACGAGCGAAGAAGGTGCGAAGGAAGATATATCGATGGAGGAGACCACTGACGACGTCAAACGGAAGATGACTCCTTCAGTTCCGGCTAATTACGTAAGCATCCTTCAGCTCCGGGAGCGATGGATCAAAGAGAAAGAGCGGAAGCAGCGAAAGGAACAAGAAGAAGCAAAAGATGAAGAGAGACGACGTAATCAACACGCTGAAGAACAGCAAACGATAGGGGACGATCTGAAGAAACCACGGGAGGATCTCGATGAGATGCGTTTGAATCAAACCAATCAGAAGCACTGGGGCAGGAACACTAAGAGAGACGAATCTACTGAAGACGGAGAAGCAGGGTGGCCTGAGGAGGAGGAGGAAACGGCGGCGATCGGGAGCGAGAGAGGCGAAGATGAGGGATTACCGGAGAAGAAGAAGAGGGGACGTAGGAATAGGAAGAAGAAGAGAACAAATCAAGAGGTCGAGGAGTGTGGATCAATCAAACCGGCGCCGGTTAAAGATCAGATTCGAGTTTATAAGAAGAAAGGAGAAAAAGGTACGGGAAAGCAAAGAGCTGGATCTCGAGAGGAAGCTGTGACTGCCATAGAAACTCAACTTGAGCATCTTTCTATCAAAAGAGTCGAACTAAACAAACATCAAAGCGATCAGAAGCACTGGGGCATGAACAGTAAGAAAGACGAATCTACTGACGGCGGAGAAGCAAGGTGGGGTGAGGAGGAGGAGGAAACGGCGGCGATCAGGAGCGAGAGAGGTGGAGCTGAGGGACTACCGGAGAAGAGGAGGGGACGTAGGAAACGATATGGTAGAAATAAGAAGATAACAACTCAAGAGGTCCAAGAGTGTGGATCAATCAAGCCGCTTGAGTACACCGTGAAGGAGAGTAATACTCCTGTGAAAGATCAGATTCGAGTTTATAGGAAGAAAGAAAACAAAAGTGTGGCGGCCATAGAAACACAATTTGAGCATCTTTCTATCAAAAGAGGCCAAGAAACCAAACATCTCAAGGCACAAACCAAATCGCTTAACCCTAACCCTATAGAGACTGCTACAATGGTGTGGGTGAAGAAAGGGCAAGAGGAGAGAGCTGGTGATGGAAATGGAAGTGGCGTGAAGACCTTCAATGCTTAAGGTTTTGGTAACCTGAACAATGACGTTACTTTGGTTTCAGGCTTTGATGCTTTTTAGCTATGAAAGGATGAACAAAAGAAGAAAGTATATGGTTGGTTGGTAATATTCTTTCATGCTCATGGAACAGAGAGATCAGTGTCTTGGCTTATAGATAATTCTAATGCTTTTCCTGTTAGGGACTAGGTTTTCATTACTGAGAAAATGTATATAAGTTAACATGATTGCAGATCACTTTGGTGTGTAAATCTGAATAACTAAGCTTGGAACTTGATGTGCAATACAATGTATTTAGATTGGATTATCTAGAACACATCTATGGTGAATATACCAATTCCATTTTAACATTTACTCGTTACACAGTACTGGGATAAAACCACATTTCTAGAGATGAAGTTCGACAGTACAAATGTACAGAAAAATCAAAAGTATACAGATTCATTACCTAGACAGGAGCTGGTGTTGATGTTGGGGTTGCGGCAGGAACTCTGTTTTCCGGCGGGATCTCAGTGAACTCGGAGAGAATTGCCCTGAACTCATCACCTCCAATAGTTTCTTTCTCCAGAAGCACTTCAACGAGCTTATCCATGGCTTCACGGTTGTTCCTTATGTGGCTTAGAGCTATCTCGTACGCACTGTCTGATAGTTTCTTCACCGCAGTATCAATGTCTTCAGCAAGCTTCTCAGACATGGAGTTTCTTGCCATCATCCTCATGATCACATCGCTTTGTGCCGATGAATCCATCAACGACCATGGTCCAATTTCAGACATCCCAAATGTTGTTACCATCTGCAAAGTACAATAACCAAACAGTCTCATTAGGTACGAACAAGAACAATGTGAAAAAAAGCTGAAGGTGTTATAGGTACCTACCTGCTTAGCCAAACCGGTGATCTGTTGCAAGTCACCAACCGCGCCAGTAGTAACCTCAGGCTCACCAAAGATGATTTCTTCAGCGGCTCTACCACCGAGTCCACCAACAATTCTTGCAAAGAGCTGTTGCTTGGAGATGAGAGTAGGGTCATCTGATGGAATGAACCAAGTAAGTCCTCTCGCTTGGCCTCTTGGTACCAACGTTACCTTTTGTACAGCGTCATGTCCTGGAGTCAATGTTCTGCAAAGAACCTCCTGATTATAGTAAAAGATATATAAATAAATGCTTTTAAAATCTGATTTCTCACTTACCCACACACGGCATGACCAACTTCATGGTAAGCAACCAAGCTTTTGCTCTTGCTATCAGTCATCACAGTTCCTTCCATACCAGCAACGATTCTATCAATGGAATCATCAATCTCTTTCGACGATATCGCCGTCTTCGCACGTCGTCCAGCCAATATTGCAGCCTCATTCAAGAGGTTAGCGAGATCCGCTCCGCTGAATCCAGGCGTCCTCATCGCTATCACTTCAAGCGAGACATCATTTTCAAACTTCTTATTACCAGCGTGAACCTTGAGGATATCAGTCCTCCCCTTGATGTCCGGAACGTCAACACTCACCTGCCGGTCAAACCGTCCCGGCCTCAACAAAGCGGAGTCAAGAATGTCTGCTCTATTGGTCGCAGCAACAACGATGATACCAGTGTTACCTTCAAACCCATCCATCTCAGTTAACAGCTGGTTCAAAGTCTGTTCTCTCTCATCATTACCTCCACCGATCCCTGTCCCTCTCTGCCTCCCAACAGCATCAATCTCATCAACAAAGACGATGCAAGGAGCGTTCTCCTTAGCCTTCTTGAAAAGATCACGGACCCTGGAAGCACCAACACCGACAAACATCTCAACAAACTCGGACCCGGAGATAGAGAAGAACGGCACGCCAGCTTCACCAGCTATAGCTTTCGCCAGAAGCGTCTTCCCAGTACCAGGAGGACCAATGAGCAGAACTCCCTTCGGGATCCGAGCACCAACAGCAGTGAACCTCTCAGGCTTCTTCAGAAACTCAACCACTTCCATGAAGTCTTGCTTGGCTTCATCAACTCCAGCAACGTCATCGAACGTTACCCCAGTGTTTGGCTCCATCTGGAACTTGGCTTTGGACTGACCAAACTGAAGCGGGCCGCCGCCACCTGGACCGCCCATTCCTCCAGGGGAGCCTCTGGAGAGAAGGAACAACCCGCCAATCAAAAGCATAGGGAAAGCGAGATTCCCAATCAAGTTAAACAACACAGAACCTTGGTCTTCCTGAGCGTTATGCGCTGCGAAGTCAATGTTCTTGGCTCTCAGCTTCTGGAGAAGCTCTTGGCTTAGCCCCGGAAGCTGAACGCGAACGCGCTGTACACGGTTACCTAACTCAGGAGCAACAGCTTCCACGATAGCTATTGTCCCGTTCTCGTAGAGATCCACTTTGCTCACCCTGTCCTTGTCCAGATACTCGAGGAACCTAGAGTACGACATCCTTGAGGAAGAGGAAGCATCCTCTTGTTGTTCATCTGCGGCGTTTGCTTTGCCGCTTCCGAGCAAACCGATTCCAGCGTTTCCGAACAAGACTTTGAGAAAGTCTCTTCTTCCTTCGTGTCTCTTCGCGTCCAGAGAAGCCTTCACGACATTAACCTTGGATGTTCTGGTAACTGAAGAGGAAAGACCAATCTGTCTGCGTGGAAAGTGTTTGCTTAGCTTGTGTTTGGTTGTGTGTAGTGACAATCCGTTTCCGACAAGACAGGTAGATGAAGCTGCCATCTGTAATGAAATCAAGAAGGAACGAATCAAAAAGTAGTTAGATGATAGCAAACGAGTAAGATTCATGCACGAAAGAATAAGGAAGAAGAAGAAGAAGAAGAAGAACCTGTATCGATTGCAGATGAGAGTGGAGAAGGAGAGGGGAGATGATGAGTGAAGGAAGGGGTTGGGGATTTTTGTTGAAGGTAACAGATGTGGTTCGTGAAGAAGAGCTAACGTGTTCTTCATTTAGTGGTCATTTAAGTGAACCGGATCTAACAAGCACCGAATGGATAATCAAGACCAAAATTAATTTAATTTAATTGGTTTAATTTAAATTAATTTAATTTAATTGGTTTAATTAATTTAATCAAGACCACGGTGGGACCGTCTCCCTCTTATTTTCTGCTTGAATTTGATCTTTGACAGAATATTCAATATTGTCACCACTAGCTAGCCACTGTTTTCAGATTAGGGATTTGATTCATTTAACATACGGTTTAAGCTCTAATTGGTGACACGTTGAATTAGAGTTGAATTGCAATAAAATTTATAATTTGATGTAAGTCACAGTAAATAAATTTTCTGTAAAAAAATAAGTTACTATATTTTTAAAATTATTGAATGGTAACATTTTTGATGTATAAATTGTAGTAAGTAGGATTTAAAATAAATAAATATAAACAACAATAATATTTATTATAAATTTAATAAAATATATATAAATATGTTATGTTAAATAATTGAATAAAATTAAGGAAATATATTTTGCATATGTTTTAAACAAAATATACCTATACATATTTACATATAATTTTATGTATATAAAAAATTTAGTTACCAAATAGAATTAGAAATTAAAATTATATAAATAGTTTTGTTTTAAGTAATTCAAATGAAAATAGTACTTTATAAACATATTAGACTAATAAGTAATAGCTATTCGAAATTATTTTATGAGTTGACAAAAGTTAAATGTGAGACAATCATGTGCATATTAAAATAATTTAAAAAAAATTGCTGGTAAAAAAAAGTAACGTGTGGGACTTGATCCAAAACAAAAAAAAAAAAAAAAAAAAAAACAAGTTCTAATACATTGAGACTTTGATTGATGACGTGAGTTACATTTGATTAGTTTGAGCTAGAAGCAGAACTAAAAAATATTGCCAATCATAGAGTAATTTAATTTCTTGAGTTAATGTTTGACTTATGATGTGTTATATCATTTTTTTTTGTTTTTGGACTAGTGTCTTACGTTATTTTTTTAAGAGTAATTGGCGTAGATACACCCAGAAATTCATGTAATTTGTCATATAACCTTGTTTTTTTTAAATATTTTTAATGACTATAATACTCTTATCTCTATCTTTCTCTCTTCTTCCTTTTATGTATTCTAATCTCTTTATCTCTCGTACAAATTCTTCAAATCATTTTCTAATTCAACACAAATCTTTATTTTTTTATTCTAATTCTTTTGACACCCATAATGTTAATCTTATTATCTCACCACAATTTCAATGTTTCCAATTTCGAATCACAATCAACTTTTAGATAATATATACGTTAGTAGGTATTTTATTACTTACCTGCTATTATTTAAATTTTAATAGATTCTTAATCGATACATGAAGTGTTAGCTGTTACAAATAGACTTGGAGCTATTTAATAGATAATTATTTAATTGTTAATAATTTCATTAACTGATATATGATTTGTTAGTCGATACATAGATTGTTAGATGATACTGAAATTATTAGCGGATATGTTAGTTGGTATGTAGATTGTTACCTGCTATGTAAATATTTACCTGATAGATCTAGAGTTACTTGTTTTCGACAAAGCATAAGGATATTTTCGTCCGCACAATGTCAAAAGGTTACTCCTTCTTAGGTTATCCATAATTATGAAAATTCAGCAAATTTGGACCTTAATTGGGGAAATTCCACACATTGTCTTTTTTTTTTAATGTTTGTTAAGAGTTTTATGAATATGCACATGCTGTCTTACGTTTAACTTTGATCAGTTCATAAAATATCTTTTAAAAATATATAGCTATTTTTTTATTAGTCGAAAATATTTATAAACAACTACTTTAATTTTAGTTACTTAACCAAAATTATACATAAAATTTTAATTTTTAATTATATTTGGTAACTAAATTATATATATATATATATAATTATATGTAAAATTTAAGGTATTTTTTAGAATATATAGAAAGTATATTTTCTTAACTTTATTTTAATTATTTCATATAATTTATTTTATATCTATTTTATTAAATTTAAAATAAATATTATTATTGATATTCATATTATTTTTTAAATTATACATACTGCAACTTATACATCAAAATTACTAGTCAATAATCTTTAACTTATATTTTTACAATAAATTTACTACATAAATCTAATGTTTCTACCACATAAATCTTACTACGACTTACATCAACTTATAAATTTTATTACATCAAATCTAATCGGAGCCTGAATTTTGTTTGATGTTGAGTTAACAATTGAGTTGTCTATTTTCTCAAAAGATTAACTCAAAATTATAAATCAAGTACAATACATCATAACTCTAAAGATTAACTCAAAAAAATAAAACATATCCATGATTGATAACATTTTTGAGTTAAGCTTCTAACTCAAATTTAATCAACTATAATTCATGTCAACAGCTTTAAGCTGGTTTCATTTTTTTTTGATAACACGTATAAGCTGGTTTCATAGGATTTGATTATCAAGTGTTTTTTTCTTGTTTGTTTCCAGACTCGTCCATGGTCATCTTTTCTCTGTGCTTATCTACGATACTGCCTCTCTTCTTTTATCCCCCAAACATCTTTGTATACAAGTCTTTGTTTTTTTTTGTTTGTTAAAAGTATACAAGTCTTTGTTCTTTAATAAAATATCATGTCGCAATAGAAAATATTTTACAACAATCAAACAGAGAAAAATGGAGTATAATTGAGTGTTTAGTGTGTGTATGAGTTTCTTTTTTAATTATGATTTGATTTGATTGTTTTTTATTTATGTATTTGCTTTAGTTTCTGTGGTTTTGCTGAGTGTTTGTGAAGTTCTCTTTGTTCTGTATTTGTTGTGTTAGATGCAATTAGTTAATTTTTTTTGGTCAAAGATGCAATTAATTGTGTCTCAAAATGTGAACTGGAAGTAGAATAGAACAAAGGAAGTTTAGTCCAAAACCATGGAGATAAGTGATAAAGAAAGACATATATGGGCAGTTGCATGATCAGATATGATGCCAAAGAAGGAGGTTGAAAAGCAGACCAATGCATTTTATTGGCACACGTCTCAGGCGACTGTCGTTTAAACGCTTCCATATGGCATGGTAACTCCAAAACTAGTAATCAATTATTGTTGGCTTGGGATTCATGTTCCGATGATACTGATTCTAGAGACCTCGCGTGACCTGGTAACCTTCTGAGGCTTACGTATTGCCTGCACCAGAGACCGAACAAAGTAATGTAAGAAGTTAAGAAATGGACAATTGTTAAGGCAGCACAATTAAAGTATCATCAATTACATTACTATTCAGTAGCAAGTCATGCGGCTGGAGCATGTGAATCACATCTCCCATTTTAGGTCTCTGTTCTATTTCTGGATCAACACAGCGCAAGGCGATCAAGACAATCCGTTTGAGTTCTTTTAATGTTGGAAACTCGGGGAGGCTAGGATCAAGAACATCTACTATCATATGATTCACCACCATCTCTTTGATCCAGTCCACCAGATACACCTGAAAAGAAGCTTAAGAAATGTACAGCACATATAACAAAGGGTTTATGTTACACTATGTGTACGCTTACATGTGGTGAGCTTTGGTCAACACAGACTCTCCCGGAGACAAGCTCCATTATCAAAGTCCCGAAGCAATGAACGTCGATTTTCTCATCCAGATTATTAGGTGAAGGAACAAATGTTGGGTTCATTGGACTATCATTATGAGTTGGGATATCTAGTATTATCTTAGGGTTCCATTGATAATCAATAAGAATTTCGCTCGGTCTTATGTATTGATGAGTGATCCTTGGTTCAAGGTCTTCATGAAAATACGCCAGTCTGTAACACACAAAACATAATGAAACAACAACAAAAATGACATGGTTTGAAATGCGAAGAGAAGAGATCAAACCCTTTTGCTACTCCTTGAATGATCTTCATCCTCTTACTCCATGTCAGAGGTTGGTTTCTCCCTGAAGATCCATGAATCCATTCGTGCAAATCTCCTTTCTCTACATTCTCGTACACGAGAGCCCTAAAAATTCTTACAAACTTGTGAGTCAAGATTCCGAAGCAAGTCACACATATATATATATGTATGTACCTCTCGTCTCCTTCAATGCAGTATCCGAGTAGTCTCACAACATTCTTATGTCTAACGTTTGCAATCATCTCAGCTCTTGTTATGAAGTCGTTATCGTCATACCTGATTTTATTATTGTCTTGTATCAAAATATCAAAGATTCTAAGACAAACAAATATATAAACATGTATTTGAGATTTAGAGGGTTATAAACACTTAGATTAATCCTAATGTTTCATCAGGTTGTATCTAGTTTCGGCAGTGCAATCAATCAACGAGACCAAAGAGAGAGAAGAGTTAAAAGGTTAAAAAAACCTTTGATAGATGGGGAAGAACCGTTTGACAGCAACATTGACGGTACCCATCAAGATTCCACGGTACACCATTGAAGAATCTCCTTTAGCAATCAGATTCTCGTCTGCAAAACCATCTGTAATACTCTCAATCTCCATGAATGTAAACACGGTGAAGCTTCCAAAGCTGCTGCTGGTAGAGGAGAAGCTTCTAGTGTAGTAGGGAAGATGAGCAGATGACCATCCAACCTGAGAGGAGATTCTCCCGCTCTCTATATACTCGGGGCAACGGTTGTAAGGATTATATCGTCTGTCACTGTTTAAGGGAATGTGTGACAACGGCAGACAAAGCTTTGATCTTAGTCTGAATGGCTCTTGTCTACATCTTCTCCTGTGAAAGATGAAACATAAGGAGACAAAGACAATGAATGCTAAGAGGAAAGCTATGGAGGCGGAAGCTGTGATGAGGATCCATAGCTTGATGCCGAAGAAACAAGTGTGTTGTGAGAGTTTGTGTTCAATCAAGTCTGATCTTTGTGATGATATGATTCTGTTCATAGCTATTTGTCTTTGTAGTGATAAAGATGATGAAGCGGTGAGAGTGTGAAACAGTGAGATCTCGAGTCAGTTCTGCATTCTGGCTTTGAGTAAAGTTGAATCGATATGTTATTTTTATCTCTTTGAAATTGAAATGTGTTTTGAAAGAGTCTTGAGAAGATTTAGTAGTATTCATCCAAAGATGTAGCAAAAAGAGGTTGCTTGACTGTGTCTGTAACAAACATTGAGAGTTTTTAGCGATTAAAATCTTATACATCTCAAGGAGTTGAATAATTAACGTGTCACTCAACAATAAATAAACTATTTCCAAAAGAAAAAATATCAGAAATTAGTTTCTTATAACCATAAGATTAAGATGATCTATTATTCGCTTACTCTTCGTTCCATACCCTATCACAGTGTGTTTCAATTCCCTACGCTATTACAGCTTCTATGCTGCGGATTACATGTATGGTTGCATTTGGTCTTGTTAGTGTTTTATTTTAGTCTCAAACATTTGGTACTATATAACGTGGTTGTTTACTATGTTAACATGATCCATAAAGCTTTAAACCTATTTATGCTAGTAGCTGCAAGTTTTTTGAAGTCGTATCTAGTGTTTCTCTTAAATGAGACTAATTAATAGCCGTTCGAGTTGTAGCTTTTCTTGGTTTGAGTTTTGTAGCTTGGATATTGAACTAACTGATACAGAGAACCAAATATAGCATCACAAACTTAAGTTAAATTTAAACCAATATGTTCATGTCTTCAAATCTTCAATTCAATTTTGGTTGATGAAAAGATAACTCATCATGGCATTTGGGTGAAGTTGAACATAATAATAAAATTAAAAACACAAGTTATATTATATATGAAGGAGAGTTCATGCATCAAACCATAACAGATAGAGATTTCATATCTTTAAAATTTCCCGTCAGAACCTGATCCCACCACTCAACTTTACTCCAAATCTCCTCTCCCTGAGGTCTTTCCAGCGCACACCAAATCTCACCTGGTCTTCTGAAAAGCAAAGCCAGATTCCCACCATATCTCACAGTATACGACCAGTCTGAACATATCGTCCTAGCCAACAATTCTTCCACGCCTTCCACCACTCTCTAAGACTTCTGATTTGGATTATACGCTTTTAAGGTGTTCATAACACGATCATGGGAGTCAGAGACGGATCCAGAAAATATTTTAATGTGTGGCACATTATATATTTATAAAATCTTATTTATCATGTGTAGCACAATATTTTAATGTGTGGCACATCATCAACCACACATTCATTCACGCAACGCTTAGAAATCAGCATATAGTCTATTTCCCATTTTCTTTCCTTTGGCTCGTACACATAGCTTCCATAATGATGAGGTATGTATGTTTTGGGATAGGTTCTTCCTTCTAGTGCTCTGTCCTTCCTTCACGTAAATTTAAAATATTTCATATGATGATATGTTTAGTTAAGATATATATATATAATTTATAGAGTTCCGTTTGTTAATTTAAGATTATAATATATAAACATATTAATCAATTAATTCTATCACAATCAATCTATCATGTGTTTTCTCAAACAAAAAAAAAATCAATCTATCATGTATGAATTTAATTCTCTTACAAAAGTATTTTGGTAACCCAGAGAAAATTAACTAATATTTTTACGATTTTAAAAGTTCTTTTGTTAAAGAAAGTTTTTTTTCTTGTGACAAAGAAAAAGGTTATTTTCCTTGATGTCTTCCCTTTCTTTTGTATGAATCTTGAATTTGAGTTTTCTAGTTACGATTTTAAAAGTTCTTTTGTATGGAAGAGTCTTGTTTCTAGTTACGTTGAGAAACTTATTGTAAAGGGTCCGTTTAGCTTTTAGAAGTTCCGTTGTTCAAAAAAAAAAAAAAAAGCTTTTAGAAGTTCTTTAGAATCCGTCACTCATCACAAAGGAAATTACATTTTTTGGGGGTTTATTGGCTTGTACACAATTTCTTGAAAACAATCAAGACTCAAAAGGATTATCAACAGAAAAGCAAAACAAAAAACAACAAAAATAAAGATAGACACAATATCAAATCAAAATAAAAGAAAGCAAATACATAATCAAAAGTTGTTTTGGGATAGGTTCTTTCTTCTAGTGCTCTGTCCTTCCTTCATGGTGAAATGCATTAGCCTTTCATTTTGAAGTAGATGTCTTGAGAAGATCAAGAACTCCACAACAATTTTTCCACCACGGGGTCGTCTCAGCCCCACGCTCACCAGCTAACAAAGGCTGCAACCCACACATTAAGTTTGTCAATACATAATGACATTACAATCTCCTCCTAAGAGACAATTTAAGTTTTTAGTTTTGAGAATAGAGAGAGTTTTGCTTTAAATCTGTGACCTGATTGTCTGTGGATATAGGAACGTCTCGGTTTTCTACGGTGGTGCTGCTCGATGCACCAGCAACAGCCTTGGTAGCAACGTCAACGATCTTGGAGGAAATATCAGTCTTCTTCTCCTCAAAACCATGAAGCAAGGTGTTGAATCCTTCAAAACCTTTTGATAAAACATTGTCCACTACCTCTCTTGCCTAAAGACACAAGACCGTCATATTACAATATGTTTTAGCTTTTCGGACAACATACATGTAAAACGATGTAAGAGTGACAAAAAAACATACCTGTGTTGACACATTAGACACTTTCTCTGGTGCTGCTGCGGCTTCACTCTTGACCGTTTCTGTGGAGGCTGCAACGGTTTCTCCAGCATCGGTTAAAGACCTCTTGACGGTTTCCGCGGAGGCTGCAGCGTTTTCTCCAGCATCGGTTAGAGAGGTCGTGACAGTTTCAGCGGAGGCTGCGACGGTTTTCTGAGCCTCAGTTAGAGAGGCACCGACGGATTCAGCGGTGGCTGTAACAGATTCTTTGGCTTCGTTAAAAGTAGAAGCTGCCTTGTCCAAGAACGATGCCATTTTCTATCTGCGGATGCTGTAATATTTTTGTGTGAGAGAGAGGAACATATATATTTATATAACAAGCAATTAGAATATTCTCCAAAATGGAGAGGAATGTGAAACCAAGTGAGCTGTTAAGAGGGCCGTTTCAACGCCTCCAGCGAAACAACTAATCAGAATCTCACAACGTGACTTCCTTTATGAATTCTTGATTTTGTTTGACAACAAATTTATTAGCAAAATTTATAACTTATATTGTATCAATCATAGTCAAGAGTATAATAAGGTATATTTGAGGAAATGATTGGGTTGCATTATCTATTCAGATGGGTTGATGATTGAGGTATGGAGTTGTCCTACATTAAGTTGCATTGCCAGCTTCTTAATTCACATTACCAACTATAAGACAGCCCCTTTTAGTGCCCCACTTTTTTCTGTTCTTCTTTACGTATATAACGTGAATATTCCAGCAAAGTTTGAAGCCGTATGTCACTACTGTTGCTATACACGATTGATACATACCATTAATTGTGATTAGCGTGGTGCAACTTAAAATATTGAATAGTAAATCAAAATGGTAGGGAAACTATACCCAATCTTCTTAGTACTTAATTGTTTTACAAACTGTTTTTTTTTCTTCCAAAAGTTACAAGTGGAAAAATATAAAATAGAGAAATTCTCTAGAATATTCATTTTTAGTTTATTTTCACAAAAATAGCTTCCAATAAAGAAAATGACAAAAAACTTTTATTTAGGGGTAAATATACATTTATATACTAAGGTTAACTAATTTATACTAGAGTTTAGAGTTAAGGTAGAGTTTTCAAGGTGGAGTTTTAAATTTAAAAAATAAAAATTTAAAATTTTCAAAATAAAAATAGAGTATTGTGGTTATTTTTTTTTTTGAAGATTTTTTTATTTTTTTTAACACTACTTTCACTAAGAAACTCAAACATTCAGGCTACAATGGAAAGGAGAGTTGAAGAAATCCACAAACATAAACATTGCATCATAAAAGGAAGCTACGAAGAGTGTGATTGGCTATTGTTGTAATTGTTCTCCACAGCCACAATTATATCCACAGCTCTAAATCTACACCAGTCTTGATTTATATTTTTTTTAAAAAGCTCACAGCCGTTTTTTTAAGTCCACATCACTTCTTTAAATTTATGTTTTTATAATTGTTCTGCAGAGATAAATTCCTACAGTCCAAATTAAAAACTTTTAAAAAGTAAAAATCTAGAGCCAAAGCCAAAAAAGTCACACCAATATTTCTACAGCCAAAAAAAAAAAATCACAGTTCTTACCAATCACACCTTAAGACTCTAAGATAGAGAAAGATAGTGAATTCAGAGCAAGACTCGAATGCGTCAAAACAAGACTACGGCACCGCCAAAAACTTGAGATTTAGTCATTTTTGAGGATTATTTTGATGACAAAAAAATAAAAATAGTTATTTAAGAGAATTGCATATAAAATATGTTACTTTTAAAAGAATATATTTTAGTCTGACACAATGTGAATAAGTCTGACCAAGAGTTTATATATATAGAAGCCTTTAGGAAAAAAGGGGGTTTATATAGATGATAATAACTGATTCCAACATATCCAAATCCAACCGCTCTTTTGAATTTGTGCGACTTTAATATTAGTTTCGTTACACCAACTTTTGGTTTATAAAGCACAAATATTTTTCTTTGTTATAATGGGAGAGTTATGAAAACAGCCTAACTTTTCCTGTATACTAGGTTAAGACCCGCGCCTTGCGCATGATGAATATTATATATATAAATTATTTGATATATTATATGTTTATAACATATTATGAAATAATAAATATATATTGAATAATTAAAAAATCATTATCTACTACTTATATAATTAAATTAGTGCGAACATATAAATAAATTTTATAAATCAAAAAAATATTTTTTCCGTTTGATATGATATATTATTAAATTTAAATAATAGTAACATATATATGGTATATTTTAATATTAATATTTATTAGATGATGCTTTTTGCTCATATTTTTCTTTTATCATTTGTATATGTTATAACAAAAAGTCTAAATTATTGATAACAAAATTTTCACTATGGGATTAATGGTTTAAGTAATTTATCATATTTTAAAAAATTAAGTTGTCAATATTGTTTCAAATTTTTTATCAAAAAAATGTTCAAAGTAAATTTCAAAATTAAGATATTTATGTATTTTTTATATGGCATATAGTTTAATTTAAAATGATACATATATTTATATATTTTTTATTTTTGATACTTATTAAATGAGACTTTTAACTTATATTATTTTTTAATTATTTGTATCATGTCATAACAAAAGTTTTAAATCATAGATCACAAAATTTGAATGTGAAACTTTTAACAGTTTTAGTAATTTATACTCGTTTTTAAAAATTTAAAATATAATATATAAATATTTTTTTAATTTTTATTATATGGTTACTATGATTATTTAATTTATTTTAATAGCTTAAAATTAAACGAATATAATTACAATACAACTTATTTTTATCAAATCTTTATTATTCAAAATCATTAATTGTCATATATACTTTAGCCACATTAGGCAATTCTGTAATCTTATTTAAGGAAATAACGAAGCACATTAATAATGTATTTATTGTGTTTTAATAAAAAGGTTATTATATATTTAGATGGGTCAACCTATTTTTCTAAAGATTCTAAGAATCATTCTAGTGATGACATGTGACTACAAAAAAATATTGCAATGCTTCTCAAATAATATATAGGAGATCAGATCTCCACATTAATTCTGTATTGATGATTTCCGAATTTTATAATTTTTGTTTAGCCATTTAAAATATAGGGAAATTTAATCCAATAATAAAAAAAAACTATATTTCACAAATAACAATATCAATCCTTCTCTCCTATTTTCTCTTCTTATCTCTCTCTACTCTCTTACTACAAATCTAATATTTTCCCCAATATATTCATTCATCAAATTAACCCTAAAATATAATAACAATATATCGGTTAAAATAATGATATTTGCACTTTCCGTACCTTTTCACTTATTAAGGGCATGAAAAGAAATATGCCAAGTACTTGTTAAGGGCATAAAACAAATAGGCGAAGCGAAGGAAAAATAGTTCTAATTTTTCAATGAGTAGAGTAAATTTGCGAGAAATCCACTTGAACACTTATCAAAAGGGAAAATCGCATAAAAAACCTTAAAAGTGTCACTTACTAGCACTTTAAACCTTGAAGTTTTTTCACTAACACTTTTAACCTTCAAAGTGACATTTTTATCATAAAAAACCTCCAAAGAAGAAAAATGACCGGCTGAACAGGTTAAAAACAGTTTTTTTTTTCAAAAAATAATTATTTAATTAATAAATAAACAAAAGAACTAATAAAAATCAAAACATTTAACAAAAAAACTCATAAATTTAAAAAAAGTGAGATAAATAAATAAAAATTTAGAAAATTAAATAAAAAATAACTAAAAATTCAAAAATAAATAAGATCAAATTAAAATAGAGAAAAAAATAATAATAAATTTCAAAAAATTGAAAATTCAAAAAAGTTTTTTCCATTTTCAAATATAATGTCGGAAATTACATTGAAGATATGCCAAAAACATTCATTGGAGATATGTCGGAAATCACGGTTTTTGGCATATCTCCAATGACGGTTTTTGGCATATCTCCAATGATAATTTCTGACATTATATTTGAAAATGAATGTTGATAAAAAATTCATTTTCATTTTCATTTTTTTTTTGAAATTTATGTTTTTTTTTATTTTTCTCCATTTTAAATTGATCTTATTTATTTTTTGATTTTTTTTTATTTAATTTTTTAAATCTTTATTTATTTTTTGATTTTTTTTTAATTTATGAGTTTTTTTGTTTAATTTTTCGATTTTTATTAATTTTTTTTGTTTATTTTATTAATTAAATAATTATTTTTGAAAAACAAAACTGTTTTTAACCTGTTCAGCCGGTCATTTTTCTTGTTTGGAGGTTTTTTATGATAAAAATGTCACTTTGAAGGTTAAAAGTATTAGTAAAAAAACTTCAAAGTTTAAAGTGCTAGTAATTAACACTTTCAAGGTTTTTTACGTGATTTTCCCCTTATCAAAATGTTAGTTTTTAATATTTTTGAAATATAAGAACTTTTTTTTATTAGCTCTGTTCTTTTCATGAACGCTGCGATTAGCGTCAAGAAAATTACACTTATCAACGATGGTGGACACAACATCCCTGAAACAATGTCAACTTGTTTTTTAGTCGCACGGCAATCAACAAAGAGTGAAACAGGTACTTTAATCTTTGGTTCCATCAAATTTAGCTTCGTCGTAGTGTTCTTGTGAAAAGAACAGAGGTGGCCTGAAAAAAACAATTAGGCCTGGGACTTCGGTTTTTCGAAACCGAACCGAACCGAACCGTCGGTTTTTGGTTAACCGAAGTTTTTAAAAACAATTCACTGTTGTAAATTCCCATTTCGCGGCTCCTATCATTTTCGCTCTTTCCTTTTCTCAGTCGGCGGCATAAACCCGACGTCAGTTATGCGGACCGCCGTTGGCTAAACTCTTGATCGCGCCATCTCGCAGTCGCAAACTGTAACATCAATAGTGCTGTTCGTTTCGAGAACGCGCTGCGTCAACCACGAACGATCAAAAATGTAAAGAAATTTTAATGACAGCTCAGCAACCAATTAAATTAGAGAGTTAGAAAAGGCAATCATTAGACGCTGCGTCACTTCTCGTATGAGGTGGGAGACGCTGTTATTTGCAGCGGCAATAGAATTACAGAAAAGAGGAGCAATGGAAGTCGCCGGCGGCAACTATACAACAACACACCGTTAAAAATTTTCTCACCTGTTTGTTAATTATTGGTCGCCGCCGCTGACGCTGCGTCAGAGAAACGAACAGGCCTAATGATAATGAATCAAATGCAAAGGATTCTTTTCTCTGCTCCTCAATCATACCCCCACCCCCCCCCCCCCCCCCCACCCCCCGTCTTGTTTTCGACCTCAGAGACCGACGCTTCGTCTGCAGTATTGTCCTCTTCGCATCAAAAAGATCCAAAATTTCGAAGAAGAGCACAAACACATCTTCTCTCAAGGAACATCAACTTGCCAAATTCTCCGCCACCTGGTTCGAATGATAGTTTAGTTCTGTCTGAATACAGTCTTTTGATTCCACCTGGTTGTGTTCACATTGCTTATCCACATGATGAGAAAAAGAAAAAAAAAAGACACCTTCATGCAATTTTAATTTTAGAGTTTAAAATTTAACTTCGGGGTTACCATCTTTAGTTGGAATACTCTTCCTTTACTTAGACCATTCTAAGCTTGGAATGACATTGCTGTTAGTTATGTATTTGATCTGTCAGGGTGCATTTCTTCTCTAGTTTGACTTTTATTCTTTGACTCTGCAGGATATGGATCCTATGACACTTCATCAATTGTACTACATCGCAGATGGTGAACAATTCATAGAATCTTCTATTCTATATAGGTAGGTTTCTCCTGTGTCTACTTGCTAAAGTAATAGTCTCTTGCGCAGACAAGCTAGTGGATGAGGGGAGGACGTTTGATGCTGTTCTCGCCTTAGAGGTTTGTCTAACTTCTCTGATACTTTTTTTCATTCCTGTTTGATTCTCATAAATGTTCTCTGATTTCTACAATAAAGGTCATCCAGCATGTAGCCAACCCTGCAAATCCTTGTCAGCATTGACCATCCATCCCCAACGGAGCCACAATACTCTCTACAATTAACCGCTCTGTGCGAGCAGAGTACATTCTACAATGGGTAATCTTCAGTCTCTTGTTAACACCAAGTTTTACATTTGGTCTTTTGTAAAATCAAATCACCTGCAGCTTCCTAAAGGCTGCACACACCAGTGGTCAAGCTTTCTAACTCCTGAAGAACTTACTATGATTCTACAACGCACGTCACTTGATGTAAGCTGGTTCTCTCTCCCATCAATACTCTCTATGTTAAGCTGACTGAAACAATACAAAAGTACTATACGTCTGTGGACAAGAAGGATTGTTCATCTGGTTTTCTCTTAGAGGACATTGTGGTAGAAATGAAAAATCATGAAATTATTGGTTTGCAGGTGAAGGAGATGGCTGGATTTGTATACAACCCGATAACAGGAAGATGGTTATTGTCACAGACGACATAGGCGTAAACTTTATCGCTTATGGGACCAAAAAAGAATGATTCTGTAGAGTTATAATCCATCGTTCAAGCCTTGTGTTTCTGCATATCTGCTCCAAGAAGTTGCTTAGAAGAGTACAGTAGTTAAATTCGCAATAAGTGAGAATTGTATACAACCTAAAAACTTCAGTTGTCTGTTGTGATATACATCAGCAGATTTTGTTCTTGATTATTGTTATCTCATCCGAGACTAGCAGTTTCATTTTTGTTGATATTAAGTTATTAACGAAAATGAATCAATCTTGAAGCTTTGAAGATATTACAAAGATCCAGAGGCAAAGACATAGCTAAAACTTATGAATGCCCTTATACCAACCTTTATTAATGTGGTTTACAAAGTTGAAAACAATTATGAAATTGGAAATGGTTACAAAAGACTGGGGAAATAAAAATCTGATAAACAATCAAGCAAACCTTAGTTGTGATCCAGATTTGTATTATTTCTGTGTTTATTAAAACTGGTGGCCAAGCTCTTCTTCCATGTTCTCTAGATCCCATATGGCTATCTTGCCATCCAATCCTATAAATAGCAAACCAATATAGGAGGAACAAATGAATCCGGTTGATTCCATGAAGAAATATATGAGTTTTAATAACTGACTGACCTGAAGTGCTGAATCGCATTACTTTAGGACTCCCAGCTTTGCTAAGAGATACAATGGCACTACAAGTTTCAGGTAAGATTAGAGGTCAGGCTACCTTGCAGGTTATTTTGTAAAAGCAAAGGTAACTTAAAGACAAGACAGTATTTTCTTACTTTATGCAGTTATCATGAACGCCTTCACGTGATTTAGAGGACTCAGAAGCTTCGTTGGCTGTTGTAGCCTTTGACTGACCGTAGAATTTCGTAAATGCTTCAGAAAACTGAAAACATTAACATAATGAACAGACAGTTAGACAAAACAGAACAAGCTTAAGGAAAACTTGGGGAATAAGCTTAAGTTTCACTTATATTTATATATACTAAAGGGATAATACAAAACATATATAAGAAACAAGATTTGGTATGTACCTGCGAACTATAACTGGCACCTGAGGATTCCGGTTTCTTCTCTCCAATGTATCTGATAAAGCTCCTGCATACCAAAAACTAAATGCTTATAACAAAGCTAATATCGAGGTGTGGATTAGTAAGAGGATGGAAAGGATTCAATTATCCGCAAATAGCTGATAAGAGGAGAAAATTAAGAAGATATTTGTGAGAGTTACACACCATATTCCAGTATCATCTGCAGCGAAGACCATCGGGTTGCTGTCATAACCAACGGCTATCACCATTTTCTCAGATATAAAGAGGACCTGAAAATAGAAAGTTCCCAGATAATATATCAGTTCAGAACATAACAAGCGGAGGTTCTCAAACGTAAAACAAGGGTGGATGCTGACCCACATCACGAAGCGGCAAATCTCTAAATGCAACGCTTTGGGCTAAAGGAGAAGGACCAACGTCATCAACAAAGTAAATCATGGAGCTATGACCTATACAAAGATTACAGATACATAGAAAGTGAAAAAGCGGGTTGTATATATTACATAACAAAGTTGAATTTAATGAACAATCATCTCACAGGGTTAAGGATGTTCTGACCTACATAAGCTAAGGTGTTTCCACTTGGAGACCATTTCACACCAAAAGCCCAAGAATATGAAAGATCAAGCTGAAGAATTTGCTGTTTCAACAAAGACACAGCCCGAAAAAATCTCCCTAGTATTAGATGAGAGGATGGGGAGAACATGGTATAAGCATTAGTATATTCAGTCAAAGGAAACAAACCTCCCCGAATTTAGATTCTGCCGGTGAGCCTGCTTTTGGATCCCTGTATCATCCCAGTCAGTGAAGACACATAAGAAACTGGCCCACATCCGCAAAAAGTGGTTTTAGAGAGTAGATAGATGTTCAAGTAATGTGCTTACTTTGTGTCAACTCCTTTGATGAATGTTGAAAACACCCGACATTTTCCATCCGTAGATGTCGTTGCCAGAAGAATCTAATGCAAAACAGACAATAAGAGAACACCACATCGGAAAATTATTATTCTAGTTTAGGGATCATGTACTCTAGCCAGTGGAGAACTTTGTACACTATTTTCGGTAGATAAAGCATCTATAGAAAGACTGATCAATATTATAGCTACTGAAGTACACGAGGTTGTGTTGATTGCACGCACATTATTAGGATGCCAAGCAACGCTTGTGACTGAAGATTCATGCCGTTTCCGGATAAGTTTACTGACCCACCTGAAGAAGAGTAAAACCAAGGAATGTCAGCCTGCCAAAATACCAAAACTTTACACTAAATTCAAAACTTCACTCACACACATTCCAGATATTTTCCAAAACCTCTAATACAATACACAAAATATATATGTCCAGATAATAGAAACTAACATGCCAGTACATAACACAGTATCCACCAAAAAGAAAGTAGATTAAACAAGTTATATACCATTTAATAGACCATCAACACTATTTGTAGCAAAATGCCAAGGAAAAATCCATGACTAATAATGAGAATATAAGAGAAGAAGTAGTTACCAGTTATTCTCTTGCTCATAGTAGCATATACAAACAGTTTTAGCACCACTTCCAACAGCAAACTTGTTCTCTAAGAGTATTGGGAACAAAAAGAAAGTAGATTAAAGTTATAGGAAAAGTACATTACATATATTATTAACTAGAAAATGAATCTAACTTCTCGTTTACCATTTGGACTCCATTGGACACAGAGTGCAGCACGATTGAGTCTAAGAATAACAAGAGTTGGTACCCATTCACCTCCTTCCAAGCTCCACACGTACCTTCAGGAATTCCAGATTCAGTTTAAACGAACAATCACAAGAGTGAACAATCAAAAGATTGCAACTTACGAGTTCCTGTCATGGGAAACAGTGACGATTCTGTTGGACTTCGAGCTCCAATCTATTCCAGAAACAATCTGGTCATGCTGCAAACAATTCAAACAAAACTCATCAAGTTGTTGTAAGAAAAAGAATGCATGCTCATTCGTTTTCAGATGAGGAGAGAGACAGAAAGATTCACCTTTTCGAGGACGTGTAACCTCTCCCACTGGTCTTGCTCTTGTGATGATTTATAGATATGAACTTCATTGTTGTTAGGACAAAGTGCAACCACTACAAGGGGGAAACAGATAACTGATTATTATAGGCATAGACCAATTCAATCAACCTTGTGACTGATGTGCCTTCTTTAAGCAAAGACAGACAAACAAACACATGTCGGAACACGAATTTTACCAGAAAGATATCAACTTTCCGGAATTTACAAGAAAAAAATATTTACTTTCTCATCTTCCCAAAAGGACAATGAACTTACTGGAGAGATCAGGACTCCAAGCATGGCAAGTGATTGACTCTGCGAACCTGTGAACATCCACCACTGCCATGAATGATCCTTCTTTAACTCCAATTTTCTCAGATCTTCGGTGGTGAGATTGATTGGTGAAACTCCAATGAGATCCGAGACGTGAATCGAAAGAGAGATGTTTGTTTGTTGTTTGTCTTTTGCGCTAAGGCTATGTTAACTTAAAAATGACCAATTCAATTTTACTTTTCCTTTTCTAAAATAAAGCCAAAAAACAAATAAATGTTTTTTTCTCTACACTAATAACTTTCGTAAACTAAAAAAAGTCCGCCGACGTATTTTTGGGGGCGAGTAAATATTATAGATGCAAACAATTAACTTCAAGTTATTCCAATCTTTGCATGTCATTAATTCGTCGGAAGAAAATATACATGTATATATATATACATAGATGACCGGTCCGCACCCTGTGCGGACATAACAAAATTCAAAATATAGAATAAATAGTGTATAGTTTTAGAAGTAACGGATTTTACATCTTCATACCACCGTCTTTGCGAGAAAGCATCAGTCATGGAGAAAAGCTGGTACTCAATATTTGACATGGACGAGAGGGAACAAAGTAACTTCAGTATCAAGAGGCAGTTATTGTGTATATGTATAATTGCAACGTCCCAAAATAATTTGTGTGTTTAAGAAGAAAATTTCAAGAGGGATTTTATATTGTAATAAGGTAAGTCATTACAAACGAATTAAGAATTTAGACACATTAAGGTAAATTGGCATTTAAAATTTCAATAAATGTGATAATAACTTGGGCAAGAAATTTTAAAAATAAATAAGGTAACTTACATTTAAACTATTCATAAGTTACTTTGCAACTTGCACATGTCAAATCAGAAAACAACATGTACAATAAGAAAAGAGCTGAAGAAAAAAAAATGATGATATAGCTCACATTTCCAAAGAACATATAGAACCTCTTATTATAATTTAAAACAAATGATAAGCCAATATAAATAATTTTATAAATTTATTTATAATTTAATAAATGATTTATAAAGCATGCATGAAATTTATTAGACATTAATAGTTATTATGATACTTTATATGTAAATATAAGGCTTTCTATACGTATATAAAATCATTATATCAATTCAAATAAACATTTTTGTTTCTTATTTTATGTAATTTATAAATATATAAAAATTTGATCACATTATTACTCTTTCATAGTTTCAACAATTAGTTACCAGAAATAATTATTTCTAAAATTATGTAGATTATTTGGAAAGTGGTAATTGAATTATCCTTTCCTTTTAGATATAATTATAATAAATAAAATCCTCAAATCATCGGCCAATCAAATTATATTCATTTATGATCGATATGTAATAAAAAAAAAAATCACTTATATGACTTCTCAATCAATACGTAGTAGGTTTATATTTTTATAAATAATTTATAACATTTTATAAATTATTTTAAAATTCTGATAAATTTATTCTTTAAACAACGATAAATAATTTAAAAATAATATTAATAAACATGTTTGGATTTTGTTATATTTAAAATAGTTATTATATAACTATATTCGAATACAATTCATGAAGTAGAGTATAAAACTATTATAATTATCTTATATAAAATTTCGTTCATTATATTTTATAGTTTATAAATGTTTAAAGTAATAAATAAAATATTATTAATCTTTCTATAATTTAGAGAATTAGTTTCCATAAATTGTTATTTGTAATATTCTTTAGATTATATGGCACGTGATGTTAAATGATTTTAGACTTACCTTAAATTTATAGATCTAAATTAAATAAATAAAAATTAAGAACAATCGACCAATCAAATTATAACAATTTCTTGAAACTTCACCTATGAGCGACCCGTCACCAGAAATCACTAAAGTGACTTCTCTTTCAAAATATGGAATAAATAGTGCATAGTTTTAGAAGTAACAGATTTTATATTATCATTAATTAGAATTGTATTGTATATGTGTTGTAATTCTTTATTTTAGGTGAATAATATTAGTTTTACATAAATAATATCGAAAAATTTATGTAGACATATTAAAAGAAAATATAATAAAATTGAAAATATTATCCATAAATAATATAAATTATGAAGTACAATTCTCGATAAAGAAAACAAAATCCATTAGAAACCAGCAAAAAAATTCTTAAATTTTGTAAGCAATTGGACGGGTTAACATTATTTGATTAGATCTATAAGTTTCTAAATTTTATTGAACAGAAAATAATATTAAATTGACATACCGTCATCGAAATAGTCGAAATACTTGATTCGTAAGTTGTGAAGGTATACCGCGCATCTGCAAAATAATCGAAATATTAAATTGAAATAGTCGAAAGATTAAATTGACATACCGCGCATCCGCAAAATACTTCTCCGGAACTTCACTCGGAAATTTATCAGTTGTTCCAACAAAATTTGTTTGAAAGAAGCCAATTTTGTACGGATGCGCGGTTGTCCAATAATCACCAATAGCATCGTACAATTTGAATAACTGGACGACCTTCGCATCGCCCTCGGTTAGTTTCCCTTCAAATTGTTTGATGAGCTGTTCACCAACTGAAGCATGAATTCTTGTCCCCTACACGAAAATGAGATAAAGTCATATGAGTTGGATTGAGAACAAAAGACTAAAGACGATTATGAGTTGTAAAAAATGTAGTAATCTACTTACTTCTTTATCAATGAAAACCATTTCGATGGTGTTTCTGGAATCTTTGTTGTAATTTCTCCACAAGCGAAGAATCCTAACCTCAATACGTCATGTATCTTTACATGGTTTTAATTGCCTGATAAAAGACACTCGGTTTTTGGGAGCTTGAACTATTGACATACTGTTTTTAAAAAATTGATATCTTCACAACACTGTATTGTATTGTATGTAAGATCTTGGGAGTATATTTATATATAGTCGACTTTTCATAATAAATGACGTTTGAATATTTATTTTCTGCAGTAAATATTAAAATAGATTAAAGAAATATATTAACTCTACATTGTCATAAGTTGGTTTGCATTTAATATATATAAGAACTTGCGCAAGTAATACATACTAGGTGCACCGCCCGCACGCATGTGCGGGCATTAACATTAATATTAAATTGATATTATATTTACAACTATATAATACTTATGTTACATGTATATGGTTAATATGAAAGATTCGATGTTACATATTGATATTTATACTATGTTCATATGAACAAAGAATACATTCGAACGTTTGGAAAACGATCACATTTAACACTAATCTTAAAACATCATAAAAATATAACTGAGAGAAAACAAATATTTCACGCATAACCCCAATAAAAAAATCAGCCATGAAATATAAAAGAGAGATTTGAATTACCTGAGATTTATTATCATTGGTTTCATTGTAACATCATAGATGATTTATGGTTTCCTTTTCTAAGCCTTGAGTCAGAAAAGAGGTAATTCTAACAAAAATATTTAAAGATGTAAACAATCTCCAAAAGATAAAAAATTATATAATTGATAGGACAACGTCAATGAGTTTCAAAGTTTTTAAAAAGCTTTGAGATTACCTTTGGCTCTCAGACGTACCGAAGAGGATCACGCACAATAAATAAATTACACTTGATTAGCATACACATCTTATATTATATTCTTGATTAGTGATTTAACTTTATAAAAAAAAAAAGAATTACCTTTTTCGAAAGGGATGATCGATTTCTGGATAAACAGAGTCGTCTCTTTTTGTTAGTTGAATCACTACTGATGCAAAAATATAGATAGAGATACAACATGGAGAGGAAGAGATCAAAAATAAACGGAGAAGAAGAATCCTCCATAAAATTACCAGTAATGGTGTTCCCGTCTATGAGTTACTTATTGATTATCATACACCTACGCAAGATCACAAAAGTAGAATTTAAATTAGAACGATCAAAAACATATGAAAACTTAAAAAATAGATGCGTGAAATTAATGGGGGTGGCGTGATATTTATATAGCAAATTAGTTTAAGTTTCTAAATAACCTAGTTTTCAAGAGAAGCTATGAGATAGAATATCCTCTAATAAATTTTAATTCAGCTATGAGATAGGATATCTTCTAATAAAATTTTAAAGATATTCTGGTTATAATATATACATAATTTTGGTAACCCAAATCTTGTTATATATATATTTAAATATTAAATGCATGATATTAGGAAAGAAGATATTTCGTCAGTTGATTGCAACTCGTTTTTGATAAAACAAATCCCACTATAAGGTTTTAAATAATAGATAATAAGGAAAGAATAATGAATTTTAACGTTAAAACCCCTCAACTAAGTTTGTTTTGGGTAAAAAACCTCAAACTAAGTATTTAACGAAAAACTCCATAAACTAACTTTATTTAATGAATTAAACTCTAAAAGGTCATAATTACTATTACTACCAGTAAATCTTTAGTTTAGGAGTTTCTACACTAAGTAAACATAGTTGAAAAATTTTATCTTTAAAAATAAAAAAAAATTCAAAATATTGTAATAGGAGGATAAATTTTCAAAATACATTTTATAAATTAATGTATAAGCTTCTATAAATTACTTAGAACCTCTTATAATAATTTAAAAGTCTGATTTTTATTAATGTATTTATAATTTTATAAATGATTTATAAAGCATGCATTGAATTATTAGACATTAATAGTTATTATGATACTTTATATACAAATATAATTCTTTCTATACGAATATAAAATCATTATATCAATTCAAATAAACACTTTTGTATATTATTTTATGTAATTTATAAATATATAAAAAAATTGATCGCATCATTACTTTTTCATAGTTTCAGCAATTAGTTACCATAAATAATTATTTCTAATATTATGTAGATTATTTAGAAAGTGGTAATTGAATTATCCTTTCCTTTTAGATATAATTATAATAAATAAAATTAAAAATCATCGACCAATCAAATTATAACATTTTGAAGAGTTCATTTATGATCAACACGTAATAAAAAATCACTTATGTGACTTCTCAATCAACATATTGTAGGATTTATATATTTATAAATAATTTATAACACTATATAAATAATTTTAAAATTCTGATGAATTTATTCTGTAAACAACGATAAATAATTTAAAAATCATATTAGTAAACATGTTTGGATTTTGTAATATTTAAAATATTTATTATATAATTATATTTGAATACAATTCATCAAGTAGAGTATAAAACTATTATAATTATCTTATATAAAAATTCGTTCATTATATTTTATTGTTTATAAATATTAAAAGTAATAAATATAACATTATTAACCTTTCTATAATTTCGAGAATTAGTTGCCATAAATTGTTATTTGTAATACTCTTTAGATTATATGGCAAGTGATGTTAAATGTTTTTAGACTTACCTTAAATTTTTAGATCTAATTTAAATAAATAAAAATTAAAAACAATCGATAAATCAAATTATAACACTAATCTTAAAACATCAGAAAAATATAATTGAAAAAATATAAATATTTCACGCATAACCCCAATAAAAAAATCAGCCATGAAATATAAAAAGAGAGATTTGAATTACCTGAGATTTATTATCATTGGTTTCATTGTAACAGCAGAGATGATTTACGGTTTCATTCTCTAAACTTTGTGTCAGAAAAGAGGTAATTCTAACAAAAATATTAAAAGATAACAAATTATATAATTGATAAGACAACATCAATGAGTTTCAAAGTTTTTAAAAAGCTTTGAGAGTACCTTTGGCTCTCAAACGTACCGAAAAGGATCACGCACAATAAATAAACTGCACTTGATTAGCATACATATCTTATATTATATTCTTGATAAGTGATTTAACTTTATAAATAAAAATTACATTTTTCGAACGGGATGATCAGTTCCTGGATAAACAGAGTCGTCTCTTTTTGTTAGTTGAATCACTGCTGATGCAAAAATATAGATAGAGATACAACATGGAGAGAAAGATAACAAAAATTAATGGAGAAGAAGAATCCCCCATAAAATTACCAGTAATGGTGTTCCCGTCTATGAGTTACTTATTGATTATCATACACCTGCGCAAGATCACAAAAATAGAATTTAAATTAAAACGATCAAAAACATATGAAAACTTAAAAGATAGATGCGTGAAACTAATGTGGGTGGTGCGATATTTATATAGTAAATTAGTTTAAGTTTCTAAATGAACTAGTTTTCAAGAGAAGCAATGAAATATAATATTCTCTAATAAATTTTAATTCAGCTATGAGATAAAATATCTTCTAATAAATTTTTAAAAATATTATGGTTATAATATATACATAATTTTGATAACTCAAATCTTGTTATATATATATATATATATATATTTAAATATTAAATGCATGATATTAGGAAAGAAAATATCTCGTCAGTTGATTGAAACTGGTTTTTGATAAAACAAATCCCACTATAAGGATTTAAATAATAGAAAATAAGAAAAGAATAAGGAATTTTAACGTTAAAACCCCCCAACTAAGTTTGTTTTGGGCAAAAACCCCCAAACTAAGTATTTAACGAAAAATCCCCTAAACTAACTTTATTTAATGAATTAAAAGTATTATAATTATCTTATATACAAATTTGTTCATTATATTTTATAGTTTATAAATATTAAAAGTAATAAAATATAACATTATTAATCTTTCTATAATTTCAAGATTTAGTTGCCATAAATTGTTATTTGTAATATTCTTTAGATTATATGGCAAGTGATGTTAAATGTTTTTTGACTTACCTTAAATTTTTAGATCTAATTTAAATAAATAAAAATTAAAAACAATCGACCAATCAAATTATAACAATTTTTTGAAACTTCACCTTTGAGCGACACATCATCAGAAATCACTAAAGTGACTTCTCTTTTAATGTATAGAGGGATTTAAAACAAGGTAAGTCATTAAAAATGAATTAACAATTTAGAAAGATTTAAAATTCGAATTAATGTGATACTAACTTGCGCAGGATAATAGTTCACTTTTCCCTAGAACTTTTGTTTTTTTTTTTACTTGAAAAAATCAAATAATCAACAAATAAGACTTTATTACATGCCCTCATTCGAATAATCAAGATTTTTTTTCAGATTTTTGTACCGTATAAAATGGTTAAATCCCATCTTGGAGATCTACATTCTACACGTGATAGAAAATTGAATTGTATAGAAACGATAATTATGTAAGTACAGAAATATTCATAAACATTATATTTTAGTACACAAATGGAGGATACACTAAAATTAAAAATTGGATGATTTTTCTTTGATAAAAATCCATTCAAATAAAAATGTAAAACGATGCACTAAGAATTCTACCTAGCGAATTTTACCAAATATAATGACATGTTAATTAATATGTTTTGATCAAAATTTCTTATATACTTGAAACATACATGATGAGAAATACAAAGAAAAAAAAATAGCTTTTAAAAATAGTTAAAGTGTCTTTCTATAATAAAAGTGGTTTTTGAAATATGTGTATTTAAAATTTAGTTTTTAAAATAGTTAAAAAAAACTACTACCAAGAGAGACAATAGCGGTTATAGTACAGGAGGTCAATGCTTATACATACTTCCATTAAATTATTTAACTTATAGAGATATATTATGTCAGATCGAGAATAAACCCAAATATTGATAATAGTGTATGCTAAATAAATTAATTCAATAAAAATAATATCTTAAGTTAAGCTTCAAATTTATGTAACTTTTTTGATGGTTACGGAGAAGATTACATTGAAGAGATAGTGATCAAATTCAGTTACTTTAATTAACTCCATGTGTTGACAAGCCAGTGGATTGTCATTTGGCTGATCAAATTCAGACAATTGACAAGCCAGTTTTACAGACAATTGAATAATTAACTCCATGTGTTGGTGATATAGTAACGTGTTGCAGGGTGTGTTAGGTACACGGATTCTGAGGTAATAGGTGAAGAACCGATCAACATTTAATTGAAGGTTTTATCTTTTGAAATATTATATGATAGTTAAATCCAATTTTGTCACTTGAACACAAAACTATTAATGCAAAACACATGTATTATCAATAAAGCGATATAACTGCATGCAAGATACTTTTGTAATACATATATTTTTTAGAAAGTAATTGTAAACAAGTTTTTAAATGTATTTTGACATAAAATATGACTTTTTTTTTATAAAATGAGTTTCCGTACGATATCGCACGGGTTTCTTACCTAGTTGTAATAAGGTAAGTCATTACAAACGAATTAAAAAATTTAGAAACATTAAGGTAAATTGCCATTTAAAATTTTAATAAATGTGATAATAACTTGGACAAGAAATGTTTAAAATAAATAAGGTAACTTACATTTAAACTATTCATAAGTTACTTTGCAACTTGCGCAAGAAAAAAAAATTATTCATAAGTTACTTTGCAAAATAAATAAGGTAACTTACATTTAAACTATTCATAAGTTATTTTAAAATTTTGATAAATTTATTCTTTAAAAAACGATAAATAATTTAAAAATAATATTAATAAACATGTTTGGATTTTGTTATATTTAAAATAGTTATTATATAATTATATTCGAATACAATTCATCAAGTAGAGTAAAAAACTATTATAATTATCTTATATAAAATTTCGTTCATTATATTTTATAGTTAATAAATATTGAAAGTGATAAATAAAACATTATTAATCTTTCTATAATTTCGAGAATTAGTTTCCATAAATTGTTATTTGTAATATTCTTTAGATTATATGGCAAGTGGTGTTAAGTGATTTTAGACTTACCTTGAATTTTTAGATCTAAATTATATAAATAAAAATTAAGAACAATCGACCAATCAAATTATAACAATTAAATTGAAACTTCACCTATGAGCGACACGTCACCAGAAATCACTAAAGTGATTTCTCTTTTAATATATAGGGGGATTTATACATATTTATTAGGGCTTATTTGTGAACTAGTCATATTTGGAGAAGAAATTAAGTAAATGTCATTGATTTTGATATAATGCAGAAACTAACATTTAGCACATCTTTGATCCGGTAGAGGTTATTGTGGTTGACGTCGATATATTAATAGCACATCACATAAAAAAGCAACGTCACAACATTATTTACCGCATGCTTAGTTATTATGGATAGTAAAATGAATAGATAACATAGAAAGTTTTTTAATAAAAAAAGTATATTCCATATCACTAAAATAGTATATAATTGTAATCACATTCACGACCACTAAATATTAAACGCTATTCTAATTTTTAAATGCCAAGTCCCAAAAAATCCATAATCCAATGTTAACCTCAATATTTCATAAACTAATCCAAATTTTGAAATTTCAGTAAGATGCATTACTATTCTACATCAGACATATGGAATAGAAAAGGTTAAAATGTAATTGTAATCTAAAGATCATTTTAACATATTTCTCAAATGTTGATATGGTTATGCCTTCATGGAAGGTGGTAATACTTGCCCTAATGTCAACCCCAATCATACATAAACTAAACCCTATCAACTAATCACTAAACCCTACATGACAATATAAACCATAATTCAATGTCAACCTCAATCTTCCATAAACTAAACTCTAGCCACTAATCACTAAACACTACATAGATAAGACATAGGCTTTTCACTTAATTACCACAACCACTAAATAATATACCGAAACTCCTACTTAGTAAATCTAAACCCTAGTCAGGAACCTATAAACCAAAATACAATCTATAAATTGTTTTCTGATATTAAATCTATGAATTATTTGGTTTGAAAGGTTGCATATGGGTTATATCATACAATCTAAGTACTATGATAAACCTTACTGGGAAAACCTACATATTAAAGCCGCTCACACCCGCAACTTACTATACCTAAAACCCTAAAAATAAATCGATTTATAACAATGATACAACAAGAAAATATAAACCCTCTTATATCCTCGTAGCAAATCATATGTTGTTACTGGTAAACCATAAACCCAAATATAATGGAACAAAATAAATAGCACAGTACATATCGTTGAAATTATGAAATGTCTATGATTACATAAAAGAAGTTGATGCTGACCTCAACTATATCCCCTCACCTTCAAAATACTAAACCCTAAACTTTAATCACTAAACTCTAACCCAAATATAAACCAGAAACCCAAATAGAATGAAACAAAATAAATAACATAGTACATATTGGTGAAACTATGAAATGTCTAACCATACCCCTTCACCTTTTAAATACTAACCCCTAATTCAATTCAGTAAACCCTAGCCCAAATATAAACCCTAAATCTAAATATCAAAATCTACAAAATACATAATATTACGTAATATTAAATTATATTATGTAAATATTAAACTATACAATATAGATCATAGTACGATTTTTACAGGCTTAAAAACATGTAACAATAATTAAAACTTAAGAAAATTACAAACTATATTTCTAAACAAAATAGATCACTTTTTAGTAATCGTCAGATGGAATGAAACATGATAAAATAGTATAGCAATATAACATAAGTCTCAAATTAGAAAATAGTATTACAGAGAATGTATGGGACCCCATCGCAATAATTCCTCGTAATGTTTCTACAATTCCAAATGGTCGTCCTCTAGTCAGTCTTGGACAGTTCAATTCAACAGAGGTTGAAATAGTTATTTACCCTTTTCCAGCCAGCTAGTGCAAATCCAGTTTTGAACAATCAACTTGGCATCCCTAAATTGTCCATTAAAAATCTGAGACACCGAAAAAAGGTAAATGTGTTAACATGACTATCTATATACATCAATTAACTTTTACAAAGCTATTCCATTTACCAACTCACTCAGATGGAATGACTTAGAAATAGAATAGAAGAAACCATACTATGCAAAGAGAAAACCCCTAACTTGCGGTTACTATATGTTAATAAACAGATTCTGACATGCAATTTCAGATTCATGAAATCGAATCGAGCAAATCGAAACGTACAGTAGGAATGCAAATCGGCGAAAATCGACGCAAATGCCGACGGGCCTGTTACTTTCTTGTCTCTTCTGTAGATTTTGAAAGCGTTGAGCCGGAAACTCAGACAACAGCATCCTCTTCGCAAACGCCTTCTTAGTCAAACTAGCGCCGTGATTAAAGTCGGGGAAAACACAGTACGGAGAGAATCTGGGGTGGAACTACTCAATTTCTCTGATTGTTACCAATAAAAAGTTATTGTGGAAAAGGTGTGACTCTTAAAAAGACACAATTTATTTTTGCAGAATAATAATTATTAATTTAATATTATAACTAGTAGGTTTTCCCGGTTTCGAACAGGGACAATATGGCTATATTATATCAAAAGCAAGAGAAACAGTGAAAAGTTAAGGCATTTAGTTATAGGGTGAATTATAATATTTTTTGATAGCCATACAGTGCAATTTCTCTATTTATTATTTATTTAGCTAGGCTATTTTTAACCAACACTCATATATTTGTAGAAACAAAATATGCCGCATATACAGGATATGATCTCATTTTAGATCCAAAGTTATATATGGTCTTTAATCTATATTTGAATTATTATTTTTTAATCTATAATAGAATTTGATACAGCACAATTGTCCTGCGTGTTGAGAGTACTACATCTTAGTAAAAAGCTCATAAAGGGGAGGAGTGTTATACTATCTCTCTAAAGTCTTTTCGAATCCGTTGCTTAACTCTGGTTATGTATATAATGAATCCGCTGAGAAAATGGAACGAACGATGGGTGATATTTGATCCAACAACAGGAAAAATGGAGTACAAGTGAGTAGTATCAATTACATTTGTATTATCTCTCGTGTACTTCCATGATTCATGACAAAACGAAACAAACCAACTATATCAAGGGAACAATTTTGTTTGACAAACACAATCACTATTTCTCATGTTTGTACTAGTGTCTTTGTAAGACCATGCACGATGCTTTCAACACCCATTTCATTTTTAACACCCAATTTTTTTTTTAACATTCCATATCATCTTCTTTTTCATCCACCTAATTTATTCAACATCCTTTTCATTTTTAACCTTTACACTGGTTTGTTTATAAATATTCAACACTATACCCCACCATTTTTAATTCATATTTTTATCTTTATAATATAATCACTATATATTAATAATATTTTTGATTCTAATTAACTTAAAAACTAAAATAATGTAACTTTTAATAAGAAAAAATTTGAATTTTAAAAAGGTTATTATTAGGATTTATTTAACAAAAAAGGTTTAAAACACTAAACTAGTTAATTAGAGGAAAAAATAACGTTTTTTTGTGTGTCCAAATGAAATATATAAGAGTAGTCTCTATTTATAGATTGTAAAAAGTTATGAATTTTGATATAATTTTATTATTTAAAAATAAAAATATTATATAATAAATGAGTTTTAGTTATTGGGTAAAAATTAAAAATAAAGTAAATGTACACAACATTTCTATCTAATCAATTTAAGCCAAGTGGCAAAACTGGTCCACGTAAAATTTTATCAACATGTTAAATTTTCCAACGAATGTTGAATCCATAGAGATAGACACAATATTTCAACACTCTCATTGCAGGGTATTCAACAGTTGAAACTTATTTTCAATACCTCCACTGTGGGTGGTCTAACTTTTATCAAAACTCTTAAAATCATATAAAATCTTAACATTTTTACCAAAAAAAAAAAAAACAAACACAATCACTATTTCTCATGACAAAAGTAATCAACTATAAAGTGTGTGGGTTTGGCTGCATATCCATGATGTAAAATATATCGACCCACATCCATCTGAAATCATCCGCTTCGCATAAACAATTTGAAAAAAATACCCATATCAGCCCCACGGCGGTCAAACGGTGTTGACCCACTAAACTAAATTCCCAATTCTACAATAGTCCAGACTGTCCACTAAGGGGATTCTTTTATCTCCAATGGCTAGTTTAAGACGTTGACAAAAATCCGAAGACTTAGTATGGCTTGCCGTTTATGGAGTTTCAAATTTGAATTGACTTACTATGAGTCCAACCACCAACCATGACTTTCCTTATTCTGATAATTTCCATCCACTTCAATACTTATCCTATCATCCTCGTTCTCTGTAAATAGCAGGCATTCAGTGTAACATTTTTCATTCATTACTTCTTTTTTTTTATCAAGATTGTTATAACATAAGCAGTTGAATAAAATGGCTTCCAAGGCTTTGTTTCTGTTGGGTTTCTTTACTCTTTTCCTCCTTGTCTCAGAAGTAGTCGGAGCATCTGAAAGCCAGTCGGGTACGTAAAATATACAATCAAACTGTACAGTGTTTTATCAACCAAAATGTTTGCAAGACTAACTGCACCCTAAGTATGTAACATTTAATTACTAGTTTTATCTAACTCTTAGACGATCTCTAAGTCCAAAAAAAAAGTGGGTTTGTACGGTGGTCAAATTTTCGGGACTTACTAAAAGTGAAACCACACTTAGTTACGTATTAATTATCATATAAATCAAGACGTAGTTTATATAAAAAACAAGAGTTCCGAATAATTTTAAAAGGTAAGAGAAACTAATTTTGAACTCCGGCAGAGTAAATACACATTTCCCCATGCTAAACAATATTTTTGAAATAACATGTTGTTTTGGACAGGCACTGTTAAATTGGGGAGTGAGGAAACAATCCAAAGTGGTGATGGTGGCCGTGGAGGCTACAACGGAGAACGAAATGGGGTAGACAAGGAAGGACCAATTAATGTGGGATACAACAGAAAGGGACAATGGGGATACAGATACTCGGGTTGCCACCACGGCTGCTGCTTACAAATTATTGGCTGCTATAAATGCTGTCCGTAAGTCGGAAAGCTGTTTAGATTCAGTCTGGTCACTAAAACTATATAATGCATAATGGTCTGTTGAGTTGTAACCTTTTCTACTTGAACAATAAAATGTTAGAGATTCTAATGCGGAAGCGGGTTAAACCGAAGACATACCTTTAGCCCGGTTTAGCGGTGAACACTACTTGATACAATCTGGCAAGTCGGGGATGAAATCCCAGATGGAAATCAACCACTTGTCACCGTTCAAGTGCATTTCTAGTTGATTCTTATAGCTTTCTCTTTCTAAAACGTTTCTCTCTCTCTCTAATATTATCTTGTTATTACTTCTATATCGACCTCTTCTCTTTGCAATGCATGTGTCTTATTTATAGACAATCAAAGGATATATATGTGAAGAGTCACATATCTTCAAGGAAGAGACACATATCTTCAATGAACAAACACATACATTCATGAAGAGTTGCATAGGTTCATTTATGGAGTTTAACCAACAACTACCAGTTAACTAAACCGGTTCGGTATGCTGCCTAATCATGGGCGCAAACCAACCATAAACCAATATCTCCCACTCGCACATGATGGCGAGCATGTCAATTACTAGAGAAGTCTTAGAGATCAAACTTGAGAATCCTAACTCAGAAATCATACGGCAAATGAACCTTGCGAACCTTGCGAGTACACCTGCACTTGGGATCAAACTTGGGAACATAATGGTCTGTAGAGTTGTAACCTTTTCTACTTGAATAATAAAATCATTTCTAGTTAAAAAAAAAAAATCATTTCTAGTTTTATGATTTTTTCTTGCGGTATTGGATACGAAAACAAAAACAATTATGACACATGTTCAGACGGCTGTACCGTCAGATTAATATTCCCCTCAAGAAATAAAGAGAACTTCAAGAATCGGTTAATTAAGTGACATAGACGCTGGTTATCTTGCACATAGAATATAGACATCCATTGGCAATTGAGTTATGGAGTGACATCTTACAGGAAGCTCTATACGTCTACCTTCATTGTGTTTCTGCCAGGTTTGTTTTATAGAGCCACTTAATCTTCAAAGATGAAGAATTACAGAAAATCATGTTTATGGGTTTTGATACTATTGATGGGTTTTAAAGTTACATTGGTCTGAATGTTTTAGGGGAAATCTTGTTGGAGTATTCAAGGGGATATATGGAACTAGGGGAACTAATCATTGAGATTTTATTATAAGCTTTAGGGTTGAATCCTAACCATCTGAAAGAAATGGAATGCGCAAAGGGTTCATCGATGCTCTCTCGTTACTTCCCGCCTTGTCCTGAGCCTGATCTAACTTATGGCACAAGTCCCCATTCAGACAGATCTTTTCTCACTATTCTTCTCCAAGATCACATTGGTGGCCTTCAAGTTCATCAGAATGGTTAATGGGTGGAAGTTCCTCCGGTTCCTGGAGCTCTTCTTGTCAACCTCGGAGATATTTTACAGGTAATATAAGTTTATTATAGATAGTCATTAATCCGTATTGATCAGGCGAAGCAACGAGTGACCGAAAGTGCTTGGAAACAAGGGAGAGCTTTGGATAGTCGAATCTTGATGAACGCGCTAAGATATCAATGATGACATCTTCAGGAAGTGAGGGAATCAGAGACGGTGCTTTTTAGGATTTCTCATCCTCTGCCTTTATTTTTGAAACCATGTTAAAGATCGACAATCACACAGAGAACAAAAACAAAAAGATAAAGCTCAAATCAGCAATCACCGCCGTGCAAGAGAGAAAAGCAACCTAGGGGCTAGGGTTCGTTGATGTGAGGCTTTCCAATAAGAAAACAATCTTATATAATATAACCCTTTTTAATAATGTAAATTTTGTATTTACTTTTGTAAAAAAAAGTAAATTTTGTATTTGTATTCACTAAAATACTAGGTGATTTTTCCATACTCATGCACCGATATAAATATTTATAAAATAAATACTATAATAATTGATTATTATTTATTTTTAATTTTAAATTAATTTATAATTTTTATGTATAATTTATATTAATAATATTATATTACTTTAATTAGACATATGATTTTAGATATGTTATATCTAGTCGATTTTGTTATTTTTATAGTCGCTTTTGTTATCATTTGGATATATTAGATTGCATCTATTTCTCTGAATTCAACTATAATATTTATTTTATTTTAAATATATTAAAATTATTATTAATTTTCTTATTTGCATTTACTTTGGTTGTTCTCTTAGATATATAAATATATTTGAGGAAGATTATTTATAACTTAAGATATATTATGCTTAAAATGAAATATAAAATAAACTTAAGTGTCTGATTCTAAATTACGTAAATTAATATAACGATAATATTCTACCGCTTCATGCATATATATAAACTTTACAAAAGAACTAAATTATAACAGTTGGTTAATATTTTATTTTCAGTTGTTAATATTTTTTGAGTCATCCTATAGTTAACATATATTTTTTCAAATTCAAACTGAAGTATAATTATTTTTTATTATAATTAAGTAAAATGAAATTAATTTTATTTATCATTTAAATATGCATGTAGTTTCATAATATTTATCAAATTATATGTTGATTTTTTTAAAACAAAAATCAGAAAATAAAGTGATGATCAATATGAAGTTACATACATAAGTAACTAATACATTTTTAGAAGCTCATGAAAACATATCAATATTTACAATAATTAAAATATTTTATAAATTTTAAATAATTTTATGCCTTAGATTTATTAAATGGTAAACTGAAATTTATTTTAAATAATCTTAAAATGAGGTTCAAATTTGCTTTGGTATTTTAATTATAGTCATATTAAGTTCCACAAACATAAAAACATAAAATTTAAAAGCAAATTTAACATTATGAAAACAAATAATTTTAATAATGATAAAATATAATATATCTACCTCATTAAAGTATATAGTGGTATGTTATTTTAAAATATTTTGTAATTATTTGATCAAAAGATATTTGTTGTTAATTCTTTTTATTTTTTAATATCTCTTAAAATAAGCAGTTTAAAAAAATTGTGTGATTGTGTTTTAAATATAATATTATATAAGGAAAATATAATTAATAGATTTATACTACTGTAATTGAATATATTATAGTCAACTAAATATTTAAAAAGTAAATAAAACATTTCAATAATATTAATTATAAACTATTTTTTATCAATTAAACATATATCAATTTATGTTACTTAACTATTTTATGTAATCATTTAATAAAATAGATAGATATATAAAAATTATTTCTATTACTTTGAAAATATATATTTTTGTATTGTTTAAATTGTGTTTTAAAATAAATATTTTATTTTATGATGTTTTAAAATTATGTTTTAAAAGATTATGAGTGTGAATCTTGTTTTATGAAATCACATTATATGCAAAAATATATTTTCATCTAAGAAAATATAGATATAAAGAAATATTTTATTACTTCAAAATTATATATATTATGTTATTTAAAATGGAATATTTCTATTTTGTGAACTTTTCTTTTAATGAAATAATATTATATATACATATATTTTCTTTTTTAAATTTATTTTTAAACTTTATAAATGTTTCCTTTTTATTATATACTAGGTTAAGATTCGCGCCTTGCGTGGAATAAATATTATATATAAATTATTTATAAGTATTATATATTTTTTACATATTATGAAATAATAAATATATATTGAATAATTAAAAAAATTAGTAACTATTACGTATATAATTAAATTGGTAAAAATACTTAAAATAAATTTTATGTATCCAGACAAACACTTTTTTCTATTTTATATGTTATAAAATTAAGTTTAAATGATATTAATATAGATACATAGTACATTTTTAATATTGACATCTATTAAAAAATATTTTATACTCATATTATTTTTGATCATTTGTATTTCTTTATAACAAAAATTTTAAATTAATGATAAAAAAAAAATTTGTGGGATGTTTAATAGTTTTAGTAATTTATAATTTTAAAAACATTCAATGCAAAGTTTAAAATCTAAATATTAAGTTGTCAATAATTGTTCAAAATGTTTATCAAAAAATTTCAAAGCAAATTCGAAATTAAAATACTTATGTATTTTATATGGTATATAATTTATTTTTAAAAAATATTATTATGCATATATATAATATTTATAAAATGAGACTTCATACTTATGTAATTTCGTAATCATTTGTATCTTGTTATAACATAAATTTTAAACCATAGATCACAAAAATTTCAATGTGAGATTCTTAACAACTTGTCATTTATATTCGTTTTTTTAAAATTCAAAATGTAACATATACGAGAAAAAATCTAAATTTTTATTATATAGTTAATGTGGTTGTTTAATTTATTTTAAAATGAATTAAAAATGATAGAGAATAGACTGATTTTTATCAAATCTTTATTATTCAAAATCATTAATTGCTATATATACTTTAGCCACATTAGGTAATTCCGTGATTTTTATTTAAGGAAACAATGAAGAACATTTATGATTAATTTATGGTTAGTTTAATAAAAAGTTTATTATATATTTATATGGACCAACATATTTTCTAAGGATTCTAAGAATGATTGTGGTGATGACATGTGGCTACAAAAATATGTTGTAATGCTTCTCTTTTAATATATAGGGGATGATATTTGGAAAATTTGAAAAAGGAAACTATATAAAAATTTCAATAATAAATGTAATATTTTAATTCATTAAGGGTATCAGTGTAATCAACCATCGTGAGAGTTAACATGAGCGCGACACATAAGAAACTGACTTCTCAAATAATATTATAGAGATTAGATGACTACTTAATTTTGGTGTGATTGGAAAGTGTTTACAGAACTGTTGACAATGTCTCCTCAAATGACAATATGCAAGGGGTTTTAAAGACACAACTTCGCAAAGATTTGGTGTGTAATGGTGTGCATCACACATTTTGAATCTTATTGTTCAAGATGGCTTGGCTGTTATCAGTGATGCCTTAGAGAAAATCAGAGAAAGCGTGAAGTTTGTAAAGTCTTCAGAGTCGAGAGAGCAAATGTTTCAAACATGTGTTGAAACTGTTGGGAGCAAGAAAGAAGTTGGTCTTGTTTTGGATGTGGCAACGAGGTGGAATTCTACCTTTCGGATGTTATCTAGAGTTCCGTTTAGAGAAGCATTGCGTAATCTCTCTGAAGTAGATCCGAGTTACAAGTGCTTTCCATCAGATTTGGAGTGGTCTAGAGGAGCACTCATCTGTGACTTTTTGTCTCTATTTGCTGAGCTGATGAGATGACAAATCTGATATTTGGCTCATCATATCCAACTGCGAACTTATACTTTATGCAAGTCTGGAAAATAGAATGCTGGCTGAGAGCGCATGAGACTTCAGATGATGAGACAATTTGTCAAATGGTGGAAACAATGAAGCTGAAGTTTGACAAGTACTGGAAATAATACAGGGACATTCTTCTATTACTGCGGTGTTGGATCCAAAGTTAAAGTTTGCTGCCATGGAATATTGTTATGACACCTTAGATCCATTAACAAGCAAGGCGAAAATCGATCATATCCGAAAGAAGATAAAAAAATTGTATGGAGTTTATAAGAAGAATTCTAAGAGCACTACTGCTAGAACTTCAGAAACCACATTGGTGAACAATTTACCAGCTGGATATGGGGTAAGTAGTTGGTGTGTTCTTACTGTTTTTATGTTCATAATGCAGGAGTTTTAGTATTTGGTGTGTTCTTACTGTTTTTATGTTCATAATGCAGGAGTTTTATGCAATTTTTTCTCAAAATGCGGGAACAGGAAAAAAGCTTTAGATGTGTACTTGGATGAACCGATTTTAGATATGGATGCCTTTAAGACTCTAGATGTCTTGAGATATTGGGAAAACAATGCAACACGGTTTAAACAGCTGTCCCGCATGGCGTGAGATGTTCTTTCAATTTTTATTACAACTGTGTCTTCTGAGTCGTCATTCAGTGCTGGAAGCCGTGTTTTTATCAAATATAGAAGCTGACTTCTTCCATCAAATGCTCTCATTTGTGGAAGAAATTGGCTGCATGGGTTTGAAGTGAAGAGTAAGTTTTCTGATTTTATACTGAAATGTTTATATGTCTCTTTACTCAACTGCATTGTTTATATGTCTCTTTACTTGGCTGCTGTGATTTTTATACTGATTTGCTTGCATGTTTACTTGTGGATTTGCTTGTGAAGAAAAAGAAGAAGAAGAAAAAGAAGAAGGAAGGTGAAATTGAGGAAGAAAGAAGAGAAGGATGTGAGAGTAAGCGAAGGAATGAAGCATGAAAGTTTAAGTATCTTTTGTAAAACATGAAGAGTTTAAGTTTAAGTATCTTTTGTAAAACATGGAGTTTAAGTTTAAGTTTAAGTTTAAGACTTTAAATATTTTATATATATAAAATTTAGAATCTGTATATTCTTTAAATTAAAAATTAGATTTTTTACATTAAGTAGACGTCTAAATTCCATGAATAGTCCAACTCGTTATGGTTAGCTATTTGGTTATTGTCCTATTTGGACTTCGCCCAAAAACGTCCAAGAACAAATAAGCCCAAAAAATAAGTCCATCAGGACACAGTCCAAATCCACCCAGCCCGTGGAATTGACATACCTAAGCAGAAAACTCATCGAACAATTACATAGACGCCGTACAGTTTCTTCGCCCTCTACTGCTTTTCTTTTCTCAGACAGAGAGACAGACGAAACCCTAATAAGCGATGGGGAACAAGAGGTCCACGTCTGAAAATGCAGCTGGCGAGCAACCTTCCGTCAAAGCAACTAGGATTTGGGCTTCTAAGGTCATCCAAGACTTTCGAGCCTCCGCTAACGAAGGCAAGTCTTCTCTCTCATGATTGATCAAGACAAAAGCTCTAGTTGCGAATGTTTGATTGAGATGTGTTTGCTTTTTGTCTATTGCATTGTGTAGCTTACACGTTTGAGCATAATCTTTCAAACAGCGAACGTAGAGTCATTCATCTGATGTGTCGGAAAATGGGTCTTCGATCCAAAAGTTCTGGGTGAGTGAGTGAGTTCGTTGTAGTACTCTTAACAATGTTTTGTGTCTCTGATTAAAGTTTTTATTTTTAATATTGTGGATATGCTTTGTAGGCGTGGGGATCAAAGGTGTCTTTCCATATACAAAAGGAGTCACAAGAATGGATGGAAGTCAAACAGAGAGAAGCTCAGATGTGTCTCGTTTCCGCCAGGGGCTGATGCTATTCTGCAGGACTTGTTTACTCACTATCCACCTTGTGACGGAGACGCTGCTGAAACGTCGTTTAACAAGTATGTAGGTCGTTCAGGTAAACAAGGGCGATGGAGAGATGATGACTTTTTCCGGAAGCCACAGATTAGTTGTGACGAGATTGTAGAAAAGGCGGCGTCTTTGAGTTCTAGGCTAAGGAAAGATAAAGCTCTCCAAGAGGTTAGGAATACTCAGTTCTTGAGTTCTAGGCTAAGGACATATAGCAGCAGCGACTGAAAGGAAATTGTTTTTATTGGTTTGTATTACAGATCTCTAAGCTGCGGTCAAAGCTTCCCATTGCATCATTTAGAGACGCAATTACCTCTGCTGTTGAATCCAACCAGGTTCTGTGAACTTTTATTTGATATGTTTTATTTGTTCTTTTACTTCAGAATTTGAGATATAATTTGTATGAATATGGTGATGTTCTTATTCTATATGCCAGGTTATTCTCATTTCTGGTGAAACTGGTTGCGGGAAAACTACTCAGGTGATTGTTACTCCTTGTCTCTTGTAACTAAGTAGTACAACCATCCCCTTAAATATTATAGTTAATCACCCCTTGGATGAGGGTCAAGCTGTTGACTTATTCGTCCACGGATATCTTTTGTTATAAGGCTGTGCCCAATGTGAGGCTGGGAAGTTATATTAGCCAATAGCTGCAAAAAAAAAATGTCCTTTTGATTTACCCTTAATCTTTCATTTTTGAGGTTTCTCAAGTGCCTCTGTTGTTATTTGTTAATTTTTTTTAGGTGCCTCAATATCTTTTAGACCATATGTGGTCAGCCAAAAAAGAGACTTGCAAAATTGTTTGCACCCAACCTCGTCGTATCTCTGCCATGTCAGGTTGATCTTTTGAATTTTTGGTTTCAACTACATGTATGCTGTGTGCTGTAAACATCTTTCTTAATGTTTTTCATTCCTGTCTTGAAGTTTCTGAAAGAATATCCTGTGAAAGAGGTGAAAGCATTGGAGACAACATTGGTTACAAGGTAATTAATCTTTGTAGGTTTACATTTGCGTTTGGACATCAAAAGTGGGTGCGTTTCAGGGTTGTATTGTAGTTTGACTTTGTATTGCAATTTCAGGTTAGACTGCAGAGCAAAGGTGGAAGGCGCTCATCAGTTGTTTTCTGCACCAATGGCATTCTCCTGAGGGTGCTTGTAGGCAAGGGCTCTGTTAGCTATGTTTCCGACATAACTCACATCATTGTGGTACTTGAGATCTTCTTTATTTCATCCACTATCATGTGTTCATTAAGTATGTGTTTCATATCTATATGCCGGACTTCTTCAGAAAATTAAATTGCTTGAAGATATAAAATGAAATTGTGAACTGTCTGTCACTGTGGCATGCCATCTTGTTATTGTTTTGTCATCTAAGATTCTCCGCTCTTTTTCTTGGCTCTTTATTTGATTCTTTGGCTGTCTTCATTAGTCAGTAACCTAAATGTTACTTTGTTTGTAGGATGAAATCCATGAAAGGGATTGCTACTCCGATTTCATGTTGGCAATTATAAGGTAGATTCCTAGCCTTCTCAAACTATCAAAATGTTTATCATACAAGTCAACTCAACGTGACCGAAGAAACTGATGATAAGACTATTGTTCATTTTGTTGCCCACTGCAATTCATATACCATAGTGGTGCACATGTGTTTCTGAAGCTGCAAGCCATGATAAAGATACTATTTCAATTTCTTTGAGTGGATGGCAGAAATTCAGATTAGTTTCCAATGCTTTTTTGTTTAAATTTGCAGGGACTTGCTTCCATCAAATCCTCATCTCCGTCTGGTTAGTTACGCTCTATGTCTTTCTTTTATTTTGCACTGCTATGATAAACGTATAACAAAAGAAGAAAGAAAGAACTCCGACGAAATTTTATATATGGCCTAGGAACCTGAGATAGCTGGGCATTATAGACTTGGTAAATGTCAATATGGCCTGGCTACAGTATTATTTAGCTGATTTTTGAATATTTTCTGGATCAACAGATTCTAATGAGTGCTACGCTTGATGCTGAGAGATTTTCTGGATATTTTGGAGGTTGCCCTGTTGTCCGTGTCCCTGGATTCACTTATCCAGTTAATTTCTCTTTTATCTCTTTCTCAAACCTTGTGTTTCTGTTATGCCCAAGTATAATCTCCTTTCTTTGTGTCTGCAGGTGAGAAGCTTATATCTGGAGGATGTGCTCTCTATTCTTAAATCAGGTGGAGATAATAACAATCTATGCTCTACCAACTTGAGTATACCGGTCCAGAACTTGACTGATGAAGATAAACTTGCTTTAGACGAAGCAATCATCTTGGCTTGGACAAATGATGAGTTCGATGCCCTCTTAGATCTAGTTTCTTCTCAGGGAAGTCCACAGGTCTTCAACTATCAGCACCAATCAACTGGGCTAACACCACTTATGGTCTTTGCTGGAAAGGGAAGGATCAGCGATGTCTGCATGCTCCTCTCATTTGGCGCAGACTCGATATTAAAGTCTAAAGATGGTATGACAGCGTTAGAACTGGCCGAAGCAGAGAATCAGCCAGAGGCTGCTCAAATCATCAGGGAGCATGCTGAAAATTCACAGTCTAACTCTCAGCAAGCACAACAGTTACTTGATAAGTACATGGCGACAATCAATCCGGAGCAGGTCGATGTGAGTCTTATACTCCAGCTAGTAAGGAAGATATGTGGTGATTCAGAAGATTGTGGTGGTGCTGTTCTTGTTTTTCTACCTGGTTGGGATGATATAAACAAAACAAGACAGAGACTACTTGATAGCCCTTTTTTCAAAGATAGCAGTAAATTCGACATCATATGTCTTCACTCAATGGTTCCAGCAGGGGAACAGAAGAAAGTATTTAGCCGCCCTCCACGAGGTTGCCGCAAGATTGTGCTTGCGACTAATATTGCTGAATCAGCAGTTACCATTGATGATGTGGTTTATGTGATAGATAGTGGCCGGATGAAGGAGAAGAGCTATGATCCTCACAATAACGTTTCAACTCTTCAATCTTCTTGGGTCTCCAAAGCAAATGCTAAACAGCGTGAGGGTCGAGCAGGCCGTTGCCAACCTGGCATTTGTTATCATCTCTATTCTAGACTTCGTGCAGCCTCTATGCCGGAGTTTAAAGTTCCTGAGATTAAGAGGATGCCTGTAGAAGAACTCTGCTTACAGGTTAAGATACTTGATCCAAATTGTAAAGCAAATGATTTCCTTCAGAAGTTGTTGGACCCGCCTGTTGATCAAAGCATTGCAAACGCCTTGAGCATCCTACAGAACATCGGGGCCCTGACACCTGAGGAAGAGCTGACAGAACTCGGAGAGAAGTTTGGTCATCTCCCGGTTCATCCTCTTATAAGCAAAATGCTTTTCTTCGCTGTATTAGTAAACTGTCTGGATCCAGCACTTACACTGGCGTGTGCAGCCGACTACAAGGAACCGTTTACAATGCCTATGTCGCCCGTTGAAAGACAGAAAGCTGCTGCTGCGAAACTTGAGCTCGCGTCGCTCTGTGGCGGTGACAGCGATCACCTAGCGGTTGTTGCCGCCTTTGAATGCTGGAAAAACGCTAAAGAAAAAGGTCTTTTGGCTGAGTTTTGCTCTCAGTACTTTGTCTCCCCAAGTGCTATGAAGATGTTGGATCAGATGCGTAGCCAGCTTGAGTCGGAACTTAAAAGACACGGGATTATTCCAAGCGACATCTCGAGTTGTAGCCAGAACTCCAGTGATCCGGGTATACTCCGTGCCGTCCTAGCGGTAGGATTGTATCCTATGGTTGGAAGACTGTGCCCATCTTTTGGTAAAAATAGAAGATCTATAGTAGAGACTGCGAGTGGTGCCAAAGTCCGTGTGCATTCGCTTTCCAACAACTTCAACTTGTCGTCGAGGGAGTATGATGAATCTTTAGTTGTGTTCGATGAGATCACACGTGGAGATGGAGGCATGCACATAAGAAACTGCACCGTTGCTCGCGATCTTCCTTTGTTGCTGATCTCAACAGAGATAGCTGTAGCTCCTATAGAGAGTAGTGATGTTGATGATAGTGAGGAAGAAGAAGAAGAAGAAGAAGGAGATTCTAGTAATGAAGAGAGGATCAATATAAATAAAGTAGAGAGTAGGGGTGGTGAGAAAGTGATGTCTTCGCCTGAAAATTCAGTCAAGTTGGTAGTTGATCGGTGGCTGCCTTTCAAAACCACAGCCCTTGAAGTTGCTCAAATGTACATTTTGCGTGAACGACTAACGGCGTCCATCTTGTTCAAAGTGAGACATCCACGGGAGAATTTGCCGCCTCATCTTGGAGCTTCTATGCATGCAATAGCTTGTATTCTCTCATATGATGGCCATGCGGGACTTTCATCAAAACATTCGAAGACTGAGATGTATGAAACTGGTGGAAGGGAGGAGAAACCGAACTCTTTCCTTAGCTCTCTCTTTTGGTCTCCGAGTCTGAAAGAGACTAAGCCTTCTTCTAGAAAGAGGAAAAGGAATCGACAGCATGGCTTCAACACGGCTCCAACAGAAGCTTCATCGATGCCTAGGCAGCAAAGCAATAATCAGAGAAAGCCTGAATCAGCCAACAGTTTGGTTTCGGGTAACAAGAAAGAGAACAAGCCTTCTGATCAGGTCTGTGGGAATCAACAACCAAACACAGCTCCGAGAGAAGCTGCTGTATCAATAGCTAAGAATCAAAGCAGCAAGAAAAGCAAGACAAGGTCAGGCAACAAGTCGGATTCGGGTAAGAAGAAAGGCGTGGATGTTCCAAAGATTGATCTCCATAAAATGCAACGCGAGGAAAAAACAAAGCTGAAGGGAAATTCATGAATAGCCAAGGGTTATGGTTTTGGTTTTGGGTCCCATGGAGGCAGATAAATTAATATATAAACCAATCTATGTTGGATTGTTCCTCCATTCTATTTTGGCGGCTCTTGGGCGTAGAAACTTTATGAAATATATCATGAACCGTGCTTTTAATCGCTTTCATGTTGTCACAGTTTCTGAGTGTTGGTGTTGTTGTAACTCATAAGAGACTCTTCTAGCAGTTTCATGTACCTTAGTGAAATCATAATAGCATATAATGTCAACACGGCCACGTGGCGTGATGAGGCACATTTACAAGTATACAACCTTATCGCGACATCAACAAAGAAGATGCTCCCAAATCCAGAAACAGCCAATGAACATTGAACACTCTAGACATCAACTCTATACTTTTAAAAACACTTTCACCACTTTGGTCTTGACACTTCTTCAGGTTCAAACAGGAAAGAGAGAAAGAGAATGGCCTACAGCGCATGCTTCTTGCACCCAAGCACACTTACCTCCTCCACCGCACGGTCATCCTCCTTCCCCTCGTCCCTTCACCACGTGTCCTTCTCGAGACCCGTCCATTTAGTATGCAGAGCTCAACAGGCTCAAGAAGAAGCTAACTCCGCCATCTCCCGTCGTCTTGCCCTCACCTTCCTCGTAGGTGCTGCCGCCCTCGGATCCAAAGTCTCTCCTGCTGATGCTGCCTATGGTGAAGCCGGTACGATCCCAAACTAAGACACTTCTCTTTCTCTCTACACATCTCGATCATATCAATGAAAATCTTGAAACGTTTTGCAGCAAATGTATTTGGTAAGCCAAAGAAGAACACAGACTTCATGCCGTACAATGGAGAAGGATTCAAAATAGAGATCCCATCAAAGTGGAACCCAAGCAAAGAAGTTGAGTATCCAGGACAAGTCCTAAGGTATGAAGACAACTTTGATGCCACCAGTAACGTCTCTGTAATGATCACTCCTACAGACAAGAAAACCATTGCTGATTACGGTTCTCCTGAACAGTTCCTTTCTCAGGTTTCTCCTTACAGCATTAAAGTTCAATCAATATGAGAGTTGCAACAACTTGATGATACTGTTTCTGATTTCTGCAGGTCAGTTATCTCCTTGGAAAGCAAGCTTACTTCGGCGAGACCGCCTCTGAGGTAACTTCCCTTGCATTATATGGAGTTAGTAAACAAGAAGAGACAAGATCAAAGATGATGTTACTGATCTATTTGTAGGGAGGGTTTGATGCAAATGCAGTAGCAACTGCCAACATTCTGGAGACGTCTACACAAGAGGTTGGTGGGAAGAAGTACTATTACTTGTCGGTTTTGACAAGAACAGCTGATGGAGATGAAGGTGGGAAGCATCAGCTTATCACAGCCACTGTGAATGGTGGAAAGCTTTACATCTGTAAAGCACAAGCAGGAGACAAGAGGTGGTTTAAAGGAGCTAGGAAGTTCGTCGAGAATGCTGCTACTTCCTTCAGTGTCGCTTGAAAGTTGAAACTAACTATATCCAAAACAATATTACTGGAATGTTCTGTTATTTTGTTTTCTTCTTAATTGTCTCTTGTATAAAAACTATGGATCAAGAAAACAAAACAAGCATTTGAGAAGTATGAGTTTTAGGATTCAATGGTTGTTAAGTCTAGTGTGATGAATGAAGCCTTTTCCTTTTACTGGCAGAACTTTTCATTTGTGTCATGACAGAGTAAGAACTGAATATTTTGTTAATTACATTTGATCCCCTCTGTACTGAAACATCGTTGTAGCTGAGCTCTCTTTTTCCTCTAAATTAAAGTGAACATGAGAGCGCTGCATGTTGGTAGCCTAACAACAACAGAAAATGTCAACTTATGGGCGCAGAGAGAGAGAGAGAGCTGGCACAAAGAGAAACATGCTGCAACGTCTATCAGGTTTTCAAGGTAAAACTCCACTTGGTAGTTCTTCCAATCTATTAGCTGTTACACAGGCAATCAAATAAACACAATGCAGACCCTGAGGTTCTTCATAGCTCACAGAGATTTTTGCTTATCCACCAATATGTTTCAAACTTGAAACTCTTGCCGGTAACATGTACAATTATCGCAAGATAATGATGACCAAGTCACTCATGACGGGGAGAAAGGTGATCTAGTCTCATTTCAAAACTCCGGTGACAGAGCCTAGCCAGCATCTCTTTAAGCAAAAAAAAAGAAAAAAAGTTTGTGACTGACTAATTTCTGTTATTTTTATGACTTTGCGCACTGAATCAGAATTCCGGATCAGCTTAGAGAATCGACAGTTTATATGGCTAGGGTTCCGGAAGATATCTCGAGCTCCCTACACTACATTTTAGGGACAGTTCATAGATTCTCTGTTTTGTAATGCATACACTTTTCAGGCACTGTGTTGACTCTGTAAAGACCTAAAGAAAATAATTTAAATGGTCGAATCAAACCTTAAAATAGTTGTCACTAGAGTCAATACAAATATTCAAATGATCCCTTTTATCTATATAGAAAAAAATCAAAGAACAGCAAATGCAATACATCATTGTTCTCCTCCACGACAAGCACATACACAGGAGCCTGTTTCAAATCCGGACATGACACATGCAAAATAAAATATCTGTCCCCTTGCACACCAAAATGCAAACTAATAATTTCCATCCCCTCAAATAAATATATGATCTTTTACTTTTTTGTGTTTTAGTTTTCTTCCCCAAATCAGAGAAAGATTCTAACTTTGTATGAACAAGGAATCCAACACTCTTGCACAAACTCAGGGTTCCGTTACTGGGACTGGCGCTGGAGTTTTGAGAAGTGGCTGCAAAGCTTTCACAACTATACTCATATTCGGTCTAAACTCTGATTCATATTGCACACACAATGCTGCCACCGCTGCTAGCTGCATTGCCCACATTACAGAAAAGTTTAGAGATTAAAAAAAGGACAAGGCAATGTACTTCCAGTGATGCAAAAACTGAGTTATTTTCAGTCATGGGGTGAAGACAAGGTACCTTAGCTACTGATTTAGGAGGATATTCTCCTTTTAGCTTTGGATCAACACACTGCTTCACTTTGTCTTCACTGAGTCTCGGTGTAGCCTGCAATAATAATAAACAGCAAACTCCAACTTATAAGAGAGGAGATTAAGACAGAGCAGGATACAGATTTGGACAGGCACTGATAAACAAAAAAAACATACCCAGGTTACAAGACTTTGTTGGCCACGTGGCATTGTATGATCCACAGGTTTCCTCCCTGTCAAAAGCTCTAGTAGTACAACCCCAAAGCTATACACATCACTCTTCTGTGTCAACTGTCCAGTCATAGCATATCTGCAAAAATGGGAAGACACACGTTTTAGCTGCCTTGTATCTGGATGCAACAAAAGTTTTGACGGTTTTAAGGAAGATTACTCTGGAGCGTGATAGCCAAAGGTGCCCAAGACTCTTGTAGAGTGAAGACGTGCAGCATTGTCAGGAGCTTGATTTGAGAGATTAAAATCAGCAACTTTTGCCTGATAGTCTTCAAAGAGAAGCACATTGCTAGATCTCACGTCTCTATGTATGACAGGAGGCTGAACCTTCTCATGAAGGTATTCTAAACCCCTAGCTGCCTCAACGGCGATCTTCACCCTCGTTATCCAGTCAAGTGTTGGACCTGGCTGTGCACCTTGAACTCCCTTCCTACCTGTTATAACAACACATTTCAACACCCACAGATAAAATCAATTCTATTTTATAGTAAAAATGGGCTGGGAAGCTCAAGCATACCATGTAGAACGTCGTGCAGTGATCCCATCGTTGCAAACTCATAAGCAAGAACACGGAGGTTCTCATCGACACAATAGCCGACCAGCTGAATGAAATTCTCATGCTTCAGTCTTGAAACCATGGAAACCTAAGAAGCAAGCAAGCAATAGAATGTAAAGACAAGTTTCCCTAAGACAAAAGTTGAGAGAGGGGATTGAAGAAAAAAGAGGTTATATAACCTGACTCAAGAACTCGGTGTTTGTTTCAGCTTCAGGGGCAACATCGAGTTTCTTCAATGCAACTGCTTTACCATCACTTAGAGTTGCGTAATACACCCTTCCATAAGAACCCTCACCAATGAGTGACTTTGATCCAAAGTTGTCAGTCTTTTCTTTAACCTCCTCCACAGACAAGAGAGGAACTTCAATGGGAAGAGCTTCCTTGGGCGCCTCAGGTTTTGCAACAGCTTGTGGTTTTGGCTTATTATTATTTGCTGCTGCATGTGTGTGACAGACAAGCAACCAAACGTATTCCAATTAGAAACATACAAAGCCTCGAGTACACAAACAGTAGCACTATAACCTATTCCCAATAGATCAATAAGTTAAAAGAAGTCTCTTGTCAGCAGCATACCTCCTTCAGATTGCTGCCATTGAGTTTTCAGATGTTGCTCATCATTAGATACATCCGAATCTCCTGAAGTACGCCCACAACAGATCCACCTGTGCATGCTTGTTCTCCTCTTCAACTATCAATCCTCACAGTTTCTTTAGTCCCTGAAACCGCTCAAAACCACCAAAATCAACATGTATGCATACAAGAAACAATCTTCTACTATCTCGCCGCCATAGTAGCAGCATCACTTGAAACCTAAAATCTTCTCTCAGGTTAACTGTTCTCAGAAGTGATCCCAATATCATTCGTGTATATAATACAAAACAACCTAGCAAATCACAGTAACGTTTTTTTTTTCCAAAACGGATCAAGATTGCAACTTTAATAAGCACAGCTTTTGTAACAAAACGTTGGTTAATCTCTTGATAAACAAATTCAGTTGCTACAAAGACAAGAAACCCAACAGCAATATTACAAATCACAAAGAGACAAACTTTTGTCGGCAGATGATGTCGGCAATAGTCAACTAACTGGATTCAAAGATGGGAACTTTCGAACAAGATGCGTTACTCAGATGAGAAATCTACTCGAGTTAAAAAAAAAAAAAAACATACAGTGAGAATCGAATCGAGCTTGAAACGAAATCGAATCAGAAAAGTGAAGTCTATAAGTAAGGAAAGCAAAGATGGGTCTGACTTGAAACGATCCAGGAAGGTAGAGAAGATCGAGAGAATTGATCCTGAATCCAAAGTACAGAAAGAAGATTAAGTAATAAAGGAAAACTCTTTCTTTACCGGTTTGCACAAAACGTGTTTAAGCTGAGACTTCTCTTTGCTCTACTTCCAGAGGGGTTGCTTGCTTGCTTGCTTGCGTATGATTTGTCTCCTGTGTGGAGACGAGACGAGACGAGAGAGATGCGTGAGTGGAGAAGGAGGAGAGCTTTTGTTTTTGCTTGACGAGAGAGAGATGGGCAAACGCGGGGGGAAGGGTTATGAACCGGCCAAACCGAAAGGAAAGCCTAGCCGACTTTTTTTTGAGCTTTTTCTTCTTTACGTTTCTCTAATTTCTAATCATTTTTCCTATTCATTTTCCTCCTATAATTGAAAGTTGAAACCAATCACTCACCCTTTTTTGTTGTTTTCTTCTTGTGTTTTAATTATTTGAAGAACAAAAACTCAATTTACCTCATAAGTATTTGATTTTTATATTCCAGATATGGAACCTAATCATTATTTATAATTTTCCGAACCAAATTATTATTAGATTAAAGTATCCATACAAATCGCATTAAAATAAGGTTGAATTCTGATTTTTCTGTAATGCATGATTAGGGAAAATGGATGACGTGTAATCTGCTCACAATCACATTCAGTCGTGAAATATCGAACAAATTATTGATTTTTTTTAAATATGAAATCCATGTTTTAAAAATATAAAATTGAAAGTTTCAAAAATATATATATATATATATATAATTGAATATCATAATAGTCTCAAACCCAGAGTGTGAAAGTAACTTTACAATGCATTACCAATACATCACTTCTACTTATTTATAATTATTTTACATTCCATATATATATGATTACTTTTTTAAGTTAAAAGAGAAAAACAGTAAAAAATATATATATAAAAAAATATATAATACTGGCCTTAATACGGTTCTAAGATTTTCTATCTAATCACCTCTGAACCGGTAAGAAAAGACTTGTATGAGTGTATCTGAGGAATAGTGTTTAACTAGATGAAAATAATAACAGAATCTTTGAACTATTTATGTAACTGTTATAAAATAACTTATAATTTTATAGTATAGAGAAATTTAATTAAGAGCGAAATTTTATACCCGCAGAAAGGAGATACTACTGATATAAGATAATAACGAGAGAGAATATGTTATAAGAGGAAGAAGAGATGGTGTATTACAATTGATCGAAACGATCGTTTATATAGAAGTGAAAAAGAGAAAGTTACTGTGTGTGCATAGTGACGGTGGGCTCCACATAGTAAATAACAATGCGAAAATGTCAAGTTTTGGTGCGTATTATTTTAACGTTGTTTTTCTTCACGTTTACAACACTCCCCCTTGGAGACCAGTGTCACTATCGCTTCTTGCTTAACGTCTTTGTTGCCTCGTTAAAAACCTTTCTAGGAAAACCCAATGGGAAAAACCATAGTAAGGTAAAAAGAGTACAACTACGTAAGCTCCCCCTCGAATGAGCAGTCATAGATCCTTCTGATGACGCATTCCAATGTTATGGACATGTTTTCTGAATACCGCAGTCGGAAGTGATTTTGTGAAAAGGTCGGCTGCATTGTCGCATGATCGGACATATCTTACTTCAATCTCTTTCTTTTTCACGAGCTCTTGAGTCTATGAGAAGAACTTTGGATGAATATGCTTCGTTCTATCACTTTTGATATATCCGTCCTTTGTTTGAGTAACACATGCTGCATTATCTTCATAGAGGATAGTTGACTCTGTATTTCCGTCAATCCCACTGCTTGAACAGATGTGTCGGCTTATTGATCTTAGCCAAACACATTCTCTACTTGCTTCATGGAGTGCGATGATTTCAGCATGATTTGAAGAAGTAGCCACGAGCGTTTGTTTCTGAGAACGCCAAGATATAGCAGTGCCTCCAATCGTGAAAACATATCCCGTTTGCGATCGGGCTTTGTGTGGATCTGAAAGATATCCTGCATCTGCAAAACCAATCATTTGACCTTTTGAATCTTTAGGGTAAAATAAACCCAAATCAATGGTCCCTTGGAGGTAACGAAAAACATGTTTAATCCCATTCCAATGTCTCCGAGTTGGAGATGAGCTGAATCTTGCCAAAAGATTTACAGCAAATGATATATCAGGCCGTGTACAATTTGCAAGGTACATTAGCGCTCCAATTGCACTTAGATATGGTACTTCCGGACCAAGTATCTCTTCTTTCTCCTCAGGTGGTCGAAATGGATCACTTTCAATATTAAGTGACCTAACAACCATCGGGTGCTAAGAGGAGTCGATTTATCCATGTTAAATCGTTTCAACACTCTTTTAGTGTATGTGGATTGATGCACAAATATACCATTTTGTGAATGCTCTATTTGTAGGCCAAGACAATATTGTGTTTGTCCAAGATCTTTCATCTCAAATTCTCCTTTGAGATAGTCTGATGCCTTTTGTATTTCCTTCTGAGTTCCGATAATGTTAAGATCATCAACATATACCGCGATTATTACAAATCCGGACATTGTTTTCTTAATGAAAACACATGGACATATAGGATCATTCACATATCCTTCTTTTGTTAAATGCTCACTGAGACGATTATACCACATACGTCCAGATTGCTTTAGCCCATATAATGATCTTTGCAATTTTATTGCACATAACTCTTTAGGTTTGGAATTTAATGCTTCTGGCATTTTAAAACCATCAGGAACTTTCATGTAGATATCAGTATCTAATGATCCATATAGATAAGCTGTAACAACATCCATGAGACGCATCTCTAGATTTTTATCAGCGGCTAGACTCATCAGAAATCTAAACGTGATTGCATCCATAACTGGAGAATATGTTTCTTCATAATCGATTCCAGGTCTTTGAGAAAAACCTTGAGCCACAAGACGAGCTTTGTATCTCGTAACCTCATTTTTCTCATTTCGTTTTCGAACGAAAACCCATTTGTACCCGACTGGTCTCACATCTGCAGGTGTGAGTACAATAGATCCAAACACTTCTCGTTTATTAAGCGAATCAAGTTCAGCTTGTATTGCATCTTTCCATTGTTTCCAATCATGTCTCTTTTGACATTCATAAACAGATTTTGGTTCTGGATCATCGATTTCTTCATTTATTTCACTTGACACAATATATGAGAAAGCATCATCAACATCATCATGTTCATTTCTATTCCATATCTTCTTATTATGGATGTAGTTGATAGAAATCTCATGATTCTTTTCTGACTCATGATGCTCTACTTTGTCAGTATCCTCATTATTTGTTTCTTCCAAAATATTTTCCGCTATTTTGGGTGTGTCATTTATTTCGACTTCCTTTTGTTTTCTAGGATTTTTATTCTTAGAACCAGTAGGTCTGCCACGCTTCAAGCGTGTTTTAGACTCTCGTGTATCGTCTGCCTTTCTTTGCTCATTTGTTATTTTGATACAAGCAGGAGCATTCGCGGCTGGTATATGAGATTTAGTTACCGTTTTGGTATCCGCAAATGCATCAGGTAGCTGATTAGCTATACTCTGTAAATGCATGATTCGTCGAACTTCTAGTTCAGACTCTTTAGTAGGAGGATCAAGATATAGTAACGAAGGTACACTCCATTTGATATCATTTTCTACATTTTTGTTTTCTCCCCCTAGAACTGGGAATACTTTCTCATCAAAGTGACAATCGGCGAAACGTGCCGTAAAGACGTCACCAGTTTGTGGTTCGAGATATCGTATAATTGATGGGGAATCACAACCAACATATATTCCCAATCTTCTTTGTGGTCCCATCTTTGTACGTTGTGGTGGTGCTACAGGCACATATACTGCACAACCAAATATTCTAAAATGGGAAATGTTTGGTTCTCGACCAAACGCTAACTGTAGTGGAGAATACTTATGGTATGCACTCGGTCTAATCCGAATAAGTGCTTCAGCATGCAAAATAGCATGTCCCCATACAGAGGTTGGAAGTTTTGATCTCATGATCAATGGTCTTGCAATCAATTGCAGACGCTTAATTAAAGATTCAGCCAAACCATTTTGCGTATGAACATGAGCAACCGAATGTTCAACTTCAATTCCCGTTACCATACAATAGTCATTGAATGCTTGGGATGTGAATTCACCAGCGTTGTCTAGTCTAACTCTTTTAATAGTATAATCAGGAAACTGTGCTCGCAGTTTGATTATCTGAGTTAGAAATCTCGCAAATGCCATATTTCGAGAAGATAATAGACAAACGTGTGACCATCTACTGGATGCGTCAATTAATACCATAAAATAGTGGAATGGTCCACAAGGTGGGTGTATAGGTCCACATATATCGCCTTGAATTCTTTCAAGGAACTTTGGTGATTCTTTATCGATTTTGGTTGGCGATGGCCTTACGATCAATTTTCCTAGAGAACATGCAACACATGTCATTTTATTCCCTTGAGAAATCTCCTGGACTTTCAGTGAATGACCATGCGAACTTTCTATGATTTTACGCATCATTGTAGTGCCTGGGTGGCCGAGACGATCATGCCATAATGTGAACTCTTCTGGGTTCCGTTTTACCACAAGGTTTGATTCGATCTCATCGATATAAGTATGATGTAGTCCCGAAGGAAGTTCTGGAAACTTTTCCAATATGTGTTTTCTGCCACATTGCTCAGAAGTTACATACATGTATTTCTTTCCATCCTCAGTTGCAGACTGAGTGTCATATCCATGAAGATATATGTCTTTAAAACTCAACAAATTTCTTTTAGAACTCGGAGAATATAGAGCATTATTTATGGAAAATTTTGTTCCATTCGGTAACGTAAAGTTTGCTTTACCGGTTCCTTCAATCACGTCTGCAGGACCTGATATTGTATTGACGACAATTCTTGTCGGTTTTATATTAGAGAAATATCTCTTTTGTTTCAGAATAGTGTGTGTTGTTCCACTATCTGGTATACATATTTCACGAATCCGTTTCTTGGATTTTGCTCCATTAGTATTTCGATCCATTTCTGAAATTGTTATTAATAAAAGAAAAACATAAAATTCATTCATATAATAATCATATAAGGAAACACACAATAATTATACATTAAGGTGACGTTAAAACATCATTATTTGTTTAAAACAGGAAATGTAATAATTATACATGACAATACTGAAAATTATTCAATAGTCTTATTATAAGCATCTCAGTTCTCTTCAGGAGTAATCTAGTCCAGCTCATTTGCGAAGTCGGAGGCATCGAGGTACGATGTCCCTTCAAAGTTTTCAGTGAGGTTCACTTCTTTAGCTTTGCCTTTCGTGGACTCTTGATATAACTTACAGAGATGTGGAGGAGTACGACATGTACGGGACCAATGTCCTTTACAGCCACATCTGTAACACACTGTCTCACGCTTCTGGGTGGTATCCCCTTGAGTTTCTTTACCCTTAGAAACTTGTTCGGATCTAACCCACTTGTTAGATCCCTTCCATTTGGGATTGTAAGTTTTTCCACGTTTGTTGTTGAAACGACGACCATGACCTCGGTTGGTCTGGTTCCTCCTTTCCGAATTTTCTATCGCCGTAGCATTCACTTCAGGAAATGCCTTGGCTCCCGTAGGTCGGGAATTGTGGTTTTTGATCAGGAGCTCATTGTTCTTTTCAGCCAACATGAGCGCAACCATCAATTCAGAAAATCTTGTGTACCCGCATTTTCTGTATATTTCGGGCAGGAAGTGAAGCTGTTTGTGGAAAGTATTGTATGTTTTATTCATCATTTCTTCCTCAGAGACAGGGTTACCGCAATATTTCAGGAGTGAAACTATCCTCAGGACAGCGGAATTGTAATCCTCAACCTTTTGAAAATCTTGGAACCTCAAGTTTTTCCACTCTTCTAGAGCGTGAGGGAGGTTGACTTGTCTCTGGTTATCAAACCTTTCTTTTAAAGCTTGCCACAGTTCAGCTGGGTCTTCGACGCTTGCATAGTCGTGCGTTAGATTCTCATCTAAATGCTTCTTCAGGAAGATTATCGCCTCGGCTATATGCTCGGGCGGCGATTTGTTACCGATTACAATCGTTTGGTTATCTTTTTCATCACCAGATATGGTTTCACGTTCGTGACCCATCCGACGTAGTTTTCGCCAGTTATTTTGAGAGCCGGGAACTGAAGTTTCTCGATGTTTGCCATTTGTATTTCTAAACACAAAATAATATGTTTTATTAGAATTTCGTACTTTTAGAACGAACCATTTATATTAATAATACACGCAATTACAAGAAGAAACAATGCATAGAAAAGTAAACCGACATTAAGCGTAAATTGTTCAGGAGCAAATTCTCCAATAAAAAGACCGGCCATAGAAGCAAAAATTAAAATTGCACATAAAACCAAAAATATGCGAATCATCTTTCTTGCAATGAAAAACCGGAATGTGGCGATTTGAAAATATTTGAGAGAAGATGAAATATTTTGGATGAAGTAAATGAGTGAAGAATGAGTATATTTATAGATGAAAATACTGTTCATAGCCGTTTGAAAAGGGTAAAAATTTTGAAATTTTTTCTTTGTGACCGTTGGGATTAAATCGTATGAACTGAAAATTATTCTGAAAATACTGTAATAATCAGTCAACCAAATTCCGTAAATTTCATAATATTTTATATAGGTGACCAAACATTTATATAATAACAATAATATAATAAACAAATAAATATCAATCATATTATGGTGATAGAAAAATTATAAGATTAAATAAATTAGGCGGCGGCACAGCCAAGCCAATAATTATAGTGTAATTAGCAATCAAGGTTTATTAACGAGGCGACATACCGCCCGCATTAATATAGATAAATAATGATAATTAAAACAACCACTATAAAATTATAGATAATAATATAGGCGGTATACCGGCCATTATACCAGAGTAAATATGATACATATAAGTTTTACCGAATCGCAGAGTGATCGTGCTGATAACGTGTTATAAAATAACTTATAATTTTATAGTATAGAGAAATTTAATTAAGAGCGAAATTTTATACCCGCAGAAAGGAGATACTACTGATATAAGATAATAACGAGAGAGAATATGTTATAAGAGGAAGAAGAGATGGTGTATTACAATTGATCGAAACGATCGTTTATATAGAAGTGAAAAAGAGAAAGTTACTGTGTGTGCATAGTGACGGTGGGCTCCACATAGTAAATAACAATGCGAAAATGTCAAGTTTTGGTGCGTATTATTTTGACGTTGTTTTTCTTCACGTTTACAACAGTAACATTAGTTCATATAATTGTTTTGTATATATATTGACAAGGAATAGTGTTTTATAGCAAATCAATAATTATTTTACGTTATTGAAAAACTCCAGCAGAAATGTCACTAAATTTTTTAGGCATCGGCATTCGGGATCTCAATCGGGTTTCGGTTTTATCCATTCGGGTTTTGGTTTTTTGGGTTTATCAAAATCAACCCCATTCGAGTTATATAAAAGTTCGGTTCGGGACCGGTTCGGGTTCTATCGGGTTCGGGTCGGGGTTAGTAAAAATACCCGATTTGTACCTATTTTGTAACTAAAACATAAATGAAATCGGATTTAAAATACATGATTTGTATATATTTTAATAGCCAAAACATAAGTAAAATCGTTTCAAAAATAAGAAAAAACATCAAACGTGATCATTCAAAATCAAGCGAAAGATAAACATAGTTAGTGATAAAAAGAAAAAAAGATAAATGAAATCATAAAACAAAAACTAAGTTCTCATGAAATGAGAAACATTATTCAATGAAAACAAAACCAAAATCTAAAAACTTTAGGCTTCAACCGCCACATTCCACCATCAACCTTCATGTAATAGATAATTATTTTAAAAGTTCAATAATATCCTAAAGTATTTTAGATACATATTAAGAATTAAGATCATATTTGGTAGAAGTTCTTTTTGTCATTTTATATGTTTCGGGTTCTATCGGATATCCATTTAGGTTCGGGTTCAGTTTGGATAATACCCGTAACCCAAAATACCAAAAAAACAGGATCCATTCGGTATTTATATCGGGTTCGGATCGGTTCGGATTCGTTTTTATCGGATCATGTTCGGTTCGGATTTTCGGGTTCGGTTTATTTGCCCAACCTTAAAATTTTTCATACAAATAAAAGGATTGATGATGATGAGGTCATCAGCTTTTAAGACAGAGTGCTGAGGTAGAGATCTTTTAATTTTCTTCTTATGCTTTCCGTTTGGTGTGGTTCATTCAAATTAACTCTCAGTCAGTCTTCTCTGCTTAAGACTCTTCATCACCGTAATCTATCCATAATTTTGCAGGTATCTTCAGTTGTTCCCCTTCTTCTTCTAGCTATCTTTTCTCTTATTACTAGTGATAGAAAAGTGTTGAATCACTTCCAGTTTTGAGATATACTTTGTCTGATAACAAGTAGATTTTTTTTGTTTGAGTAGGAAAGGGTAAAATCTCATTTGGATTGAGCATGTGGTAGTAGCGTTAAAATTTCAGTTATATAATAGTCTCTGTAATCTTGTGGTTTCAGTGGGATGATTGGTGTGTTCTCCATTAAATAACACTAACAAAAGGAATAACAAATGATTCAGTTACAGGCAAATCATTCACCTTTTCTCAACCCCAGAGCTCTCTGTCTTCAACTAACTCCTAACATCTCCTTATTATTACATGCAGAAGCTCTCCAATGTTTAAAATCTCATTCTCTAAGGTAACAACTCTTTCTTTCCCTTCCTGTGTGCTTGAAAGAGCTGCTTTCTTCACCATATGGTTCCTGTGACCATCAGGCCTTGGAGCTTCCATTTTCAGCACTCCTGTAGCTTCTGGAAACGTTGAACTCTTTCTTAAGCATCTGTTGGAACTTTCTCGCTAGTCTCATCAGTTTCTGAGTTTTCACTCGTCTCTACACCCTCAAGAACTCCCATGCTAGCGAGGATCTCTTCTCTCGACTCATCTGGATACTTCACTCTATAGTACTCCAACTCCATCTCGAGATCTTGTATCTCCTTTTCCCTATCAGCCAAGACATCGTTTGCTCTCTCAAGCGCATCAACGTCGTGCTCCGCTTGCTCGTCCATCATCCTCAGGTACTGCAACGCTTCCATCTGGAGAGCTGCTTTCTCCTCCTGCAGCCTTGTGATCATCGCCATCGCTTCGTTTGTAGCGATGGCCGACGCGTTTCTCTCTTCCTCTAGCTCTTTGCTCAGCTCTCTTAGACATTTCCTGTCGTACTCTAGCTGTTGTTTCAACAGATCGACGAGACTTTCTCCCTCGATGTCGCTGCTGATGCTTGCAAAGGACTCCACAGATGCGGAGTGCTTTAGTTCCTGTGTTGGATTTGAAGTAGATTGAGTCTCTGTCACCTTTGAGGAATCTTTATCGGTATGTTCTAATGAGGGTTTTGGTGACTTCAAAGGCTCAGTCTCTTCATGATCATCTCCATGCTCTTCTTTACCAGAACCAGTTGCATTGTTTGATGTTAACTGTTCAGAATCTCCATTGTCCACATCCTTTACTTCATGACTATCATCTACTTCCTCACTGGATTGTTCTTCAGCTGAGACAGATACTTCTTTTGAGGTCAACGGCGGCTCCGAGTGTGCGTTGACCTCATCTACTTCTTCATTACTGAAGTATTCTTCTGCAACATTCTTTTCGTTAGTCTCTTTTTCTTCCTCACTAGACTGTTCATGTGCCAGAGAATCTGACGCTGAAGGCTTGAAGTCTCCTTCAGCTCCATCTTCCTCATCATCTGCAACAGAATCAGGCTGATGAGCAGACACTTTTTCCTCCATTTCTGCATCAGATGCTCCCATCTTCACATCAGAGTCGGAGATGTTTTGAGCAGAGTCTGCGGAATCATCATGCTCTTGAATCTGGAGTTCCTGAGAGGCAGAGTTTTCTCTAGGACTCAAGAATTCTCCACCAGAAGGAGATGAGTTGCCACTAGTCTCAGTTTCATTCTCTGCAAGAATAACTTCGTATTAAGAAATAGTAGTATGACATGAATTCATAGATTGTGACAAGTGTGTCATGAGGTATATTAGAGATATATTGGGTCCCAAAACGTGAATCTTACGTATAATTCACGAAACGGAGGTATTCTATAGTTATAACCGATTCATACACAATTTGTACAAGAAGCAATTACTTCTTAATCGAAAATACTTACACAAATAGCTTTACTAAATAAGAGTTGTCTTTATACTATTTCAAATGAGATCAAAAAATGATGGGATTAGAAGAAATCCACTAAAATATTTGAAATAGAGTTCTTAAGGAGAATAATTACTTTGAAAACAAAAAAAGAAAAGTCATGTTTTCTCAATTCCAAAAAAAATTATTTTTTTAGTTTGCTTTTTCTATCTTCTAGAAGGATATAGTAGACGATATATATATAGGTTCCCGATGTGTCGTCTTTCGAAATCAAAATCTTGGAATTGGACTTGTCAATCGATTCATAACCTTTGAACTGTGAAACCCATGAAAACCTTCAAAACTAAAAGGAAAGACTTGAGATCAATTTGCTCTTCAAATTTTTCGTTTTATTCTCGAGGGTCTTTGTGGGTTTCAGGTACTTCACAGTTTTAGTCCGTAAGATACAATATATCTCTAATAATGTAAACTTACCTTTATGTGTTACTTCTCCTGCATTGTCATCTTTAGGTAAATCCAGTGAGAATGGACGAGCTTCACTCATAGTTATAAGTTCAAAGATTACAGATGCATGCTCTCCTATTGGGACAGGTGGTTGGTCTTGAGTCTTATCTACAATCTTACGTTCATGCATGGGAGATCCGACGTTTTTATAATCTTTCTTCTTATCCTTATTGTCTTGCACATCCTGTTTACGCTTCGGTGTCTTCTTGTCTTCAAACGATGTCCTAGACCGAGACTTGCGAACACGTCTCTCAGGTGGCTCAACCACATTGAAGTCAGTCATCTGGAGGAAAGCATCATCATCTGTAAACAAAAAGTCAGACTCAGAGCCGGAGTGAACCTTCAGCTCTGTGTATCCCGCATGAGCCACACCGTCGCTGCGGCTTCCAGCGTCAGCATACTCACCACCGCTCGTCGCTGGTCTACGATCTCTCATCTTCTTCAAACTCCCACCGCTTCCTCTTCGGGTAAGATGATGCCTCGGAGCAGGAATGTTCGGCTTAGAGTTTCTTCCCCGAGAGCCTAACCTAATCAGTCTCTGCGTATGGTGCCTTGCCCTCCACGGTTTATCGCAGCAAGAACACGACCTAAGGTGAGCAGAATGGCTTGTGGAGAGCAGATCATACCCTAGCTTCCCTAGAAGCAATCTGTTCACGTCTGGATTCGGACCGGTCGTTTTGGTGAAGGACAGTAGACAATCGTTGCACATTCCTCGGCAGTCGGAGAGCTTGTTGTCGTGGTTTAGACACGACATGTAAGATGAGACCTCTGATCTGTGGTTTCTGCAGATGAGCAATCTCCAGTGGAGAGGATGGAGGATCTTGGAGCAGAGAAAACATGGCATCTGCAATCTGCAGTAGCGTGCGAACCAGACGAGGAGATAGGAGAGGAGAGCGTCGATGAGCATGAGGAATATGAGGAACCATTCGCATGCTGCGTAGGTTAGCACAGGAACCTTTTGATCAAACATGACATTTGGAACCATCTTTTTCAGACTGGTGGTGACAGTGAGTTCTGGAGAACATTAAAACTCATCTTCTTGAAAGCAAATTAAGGGGGGAAACTCAGAATCTTGTGTCTGAGATTTGCATATTTTGTTTAGCATTTGGAAGTAAGAACGTGAAAGATCCTAAACCTGAAAACTTGGCTTCATGAATAATCGGTCAAACAAACTTGTTCAACGATTTGTTATTTCTGGTTTGCCTAAATTAGTGTACATTCTTTTTTCGTATGAAGAAATGGTCGACCCGGTTTTCTGGAGAATCTTTTTAAAAAAAACTGATAATTTATTTGCGGTTGCAGTTAATAAAAAGTAAGAAATATACCATTTTTATTAAGTCACTAAGTCTACATCATAAACAGCAAAGTCATAGCAATATAGCATACTGAGTATTAAAACTGCGCGCATCACATATGACATGATATCCAAACTCCAATAAGAGATAGTTGTTGGTTTCAGTCCTTAGCAAGCATGGGAGACCTTAAGTCCTCTACTGAAGACTTGATTAAACAGGAGTCTTGTTTGAATCTCTGGAACAAAGGAGAGCATGGCCATCACCGAGATTACAACAAACAAGAGGAACCCCATCGTAAAGTCATGACCCCACCCAGTAGCGGTCCTGATACCAAGCATAGGAAGCTCTAGCTTCCGGCCCAAAATAATATATATGTTTTACCGGCCGTAAATTGACAATAAATTGTCCGTAGCTTAGTGGTAGTCATGGTGTGTATAGTCTATAGGTGATGACTTCGAATCTCCACCCCACCAAAATATTTTGAACATTGATAATATACTTACTATCACGGCCCTCAAATTTTTTTTAGCTTCTGGACCTCAAATTCAATGGGCCGGCACTGACCCCACCGCTAATTTCATCATTGAAGGCCAAAGCCGTTAAGTTAGACCATCTCCAATGATTTCTATTTTTAATTTTTAAATTGAAGTAAATTTAAAAATGAACTTGTGATTTATTTCAATGATTTCTCTCATTTTCTTTTTCAAATTTTAATATTGTTTCTCAACTTTAATTTATTGTTAATAACACTTTCTATTTGATCAAATCTAAAATTACATCACTTATTTTTAAATTTAACAAAAAACTAACTTTATTTAGTAATCATTTATTATATTAATAAAATTACATAACTACATACTAAACAATGGTAAAACTTTATTTAAATAGTAATATTACTATGTTTTCCCAAAATAATCAATCAAAATATGTTTTATTTTGTGTTAAGTTATATGTGCTCTATAATTTTATATTAGTTATGTATTTTTAATATTATTTTTTATTATTTTATTATATATATATCATTGTTGAATTATAAGTTTTTATTCGACTATTTAACTAATTTTTATTTATAATTATATTTTAAAAAGTTTAATCAGTATATACATATTAGATCAAAGTTTTAAAAGTAATATTTTGTTTATGCATAGGTTATGAACCACTCTTCTTGATATATGTTAAAGTGAGAACCATTTGAAAAAGCTACATACACTCAGACGAACATAAACCATGAACTCACATATACATTAAACATTAGTAGATAAATAGTTAGCAAAATTAAGAGACACATAGTGACATTAAAATGTAAACAAGAATGCACATACTCATATACTATGTTTGTCTTCAAATTCGGTGAGCTGAACATAATTCCATATTGTAATATGAAAAATCGTGAAGCTAAGATAACCTCAAGTATCCATGAGTGTTGAAGATGTTTTTGTTCTTACTAGAAGTGGGTTGAAGATGGTACTAAATTGGTGTATTAAACGTGGTTTACAACTGGTAATGATGAAAATGGTGTTTGAAGGATATGTGAGTTACATGTTTTCAAACCTCTTTCTGATATTTGGAGTGATGATCCGTTTGAAGAAAAACAAAAATTTAAGTATAGAATAAACTATGTTTTTACCGGTTTTTAATTTTTGTTGAGTTTTTATTGAGTCAAAATATATATTTTAGAGTTTGTTAATAATTTTACAAATCATTTCAAGTTTTAGATTGATTGGAAAAAAAAGATTTTTTAGTGGAAAATTAATAATTTTACAAATAATTTGAAGTCTTAGATTGTTTGGAAAAAAAAAGGATTTTTTAGTGGAAAAGAAGGATTTTTTAGTGGAAAAGAAGGATTTTTTTAGTGGAAAAAAAGGATTTTTTGTGGAAAAATGGATTTTTTTAGTGGAAAAAATCATAAAATGTAAAATTGTACAGATTCTTTACAAGTTTAGCAATGAATAAAATGCTATAGAACTTAGAAATAGAAATGATCATTTACCCAAAATAATTAAACAAGAGAACTTATATATTTGATAAAAATCGATTTTCTCTATTTTAAAACTTGTACTTACTTTCATTCTAACCATATCGTAATACAAAAGAAATACTTTGTAGTTTTTTTTATAGGAAACGCAGTTGATTACACCACGGCTTTAAAGTTTAAACAAGCAGAGATCATCCACCGGAATGCTTTATTATCTTTAAAATGTTTTTGTCATTTCAATCCTTTTTAACACTTTACCTTTTATATAAGGAGTTTAAAAGAAAAGAAAGGTTGGTTGATGCGTTAGTAGTTCTTTTTTAATGTTAACAAGTTTGTAGTTTAAATAGCTTAGGTGAAGCTGTCAAAGAAAAAAAATACGAAAATGAAAAGAATAATTGTTCCTATTATGTGTATCCATAGGCTGATACCAATCCCGCCAGGATTGCTCACGGGCTTATCGCCAATAAGTATATCTTCGGATTTGTTGGGCCTCGCCTTTTTGGTTGACAGATTTCTAGTGGGGTGGGCAACGGTTGAGTTGTATTACGCACACAATTATCCCTAGAGTAAACCTTTACACCAAGTGCGGCTTCAACAGCTCTTATCTGCAAAACAAGCAGATACTAGATCTTTAGACTCAAACTATAACAAAACAGAGAGCCAAAATAGAAAAAATGAGTGTATCTCTGGAACAACCGCAGGCAGTCTCCTCATGGGATGATCATCACTATAAGGATCGTTGGGAATATGGTTGTATGGTCTAAATATTTGGGCTAGCCGTTTCACTTCATTGTGGGCTTCCAAAATCTACAGACAAAAAAAAAGACAGGAAAATATTGTAAATTCTTTATCGAAGAAAGGAAGAAAAAGTTGAAATTAGCTTCACCTGAGGAGGTAGTTGCACGTCTTTAGAAAGATGCTCAACGACTTTGTAGAGAGCAAGAGCAGCTCGACATGCATTTGTGAGAAGTAGAGCCCTAGAGTCGAATAGAAGAATGTAATGAAATTTATACATTAAGAAAGAAATACAAGAGCTGTGTAAAATTCAAAATCTGAGCAAAATGATATTTTCATTTAAGCCACAAAAAAGACCTGTCAGCTCTGACACTGAGAGTTCTGGAAGGTTGTAAGCCGTCTGTAGGAGTAGGCCAGAGAGGCATGGGCCCTGGGCCATCTCCTAAATTCAACAAAAAAAATATCTTTTATACAAAGACAACCAGAATTATTATCTTTACAAAAAAAAACATTAAAAACCCTAAAAGAAAATGAAAATTTGGTGGTGAGAAGAGTCCAGTTCACTGTCATTAAGAGGAGAGACTTCAGGGCAAGGACAGAGGTGGATGCACTATGTTGTTATTTACAAATATTTGTTGCCCTTTGTAAAATAAGTACACTACGTACGTACCTTCAAAATATCGGTGGTCTTCAAGAAACTTGAACAAAGCTTGGATGTTTTTCTCGTAATACTCGAGATAGAAATTATGCATATCACGTGCATCACTCGGCCTCACTTTTCCATCCCCATGTGTTTCATCATTCTACACAAAAGTGAACGAAGCATGACGAATAATGCAAGATAGACAAACTGGAAATGGAAAAGGTTTTGTTGGTTTGGTTTACATACAGTTTTAGTCCAATACCAAAGAGAATTCTTAAACTTGAAAGCATCAATTGGAGGGTTCAAGGAGCAAACGATTTGCGACTCTTCAAGTGCAGCAAGCACACCTGATAGAAGCAACAACCGGTTATCTCGAGATTTTATAAAGATGAGAAAGTTATCGTGATTATGATATTTGTTACAGAACTCACATAGGTAAGCAATCCGAGGATGTGTGGGATGTATTTTATGGGCCACGCGAAGGATTGGTGAGACCTCTGGAAGACTTGATGGCACGGCCTCGCTGTCGGGAAGATTATTTGCTTCAGCTGGCATCTTTAGATCCTAAACAAAATGATTTGATCAAATAATTTAGCCACACAAATGCAAACAGCTACTCAGATATACCAATCCTATCTATTAAAATCAATGATTTACGATGGACAAGTTCGGGACTTGGAGAGCAATACAAGATAGGTGTTCAGCAGAGAGAACCTAAAATTTAGAGATATTGGCAAAAGAAAAATGATTTTGATCCCGTATGTGGTTAAAAAGTTATCTCTTATTTAAAAGTTCCACATGGGTAAAATATTTCCATCCAATTAAATTGACACATCAGATTCATGTCATGAAAACAAAACAAGGGTCCAACGTAAAAGGTTTCTATTCATGACTGTTACTCATCAAAAATCTACTATTATTAATTTCTAGCCCATCTCTTCAGCTTGTTACTCATCAAAAATCTACTATTATTAATTTATTAGATTGATAATATTATTATCAAGAATCTGCTATTATTAAAATTTACTATTATTAATTTATTAGTGGAGGTTATTTGTTCTACTATTTTAATAGATTTAGAAATTCTATTTGAATTTAGAAATCTTGAACAAATCACTAGATAGATTTCAGAATTAAAAGATATATATTTCAAAATCAGAATAAAGGGATTTGGAGTTGAAGTTTTCATTATCGCTTCTTCAAATATATAATTTCACAGAAAATATGTATGTCATCTATTTCATCGAATATCATTTTTCTTCTGAACTTTCTTGTTGTCCAAGAAATTATGAATTCGTGTTTGATAATGTATAAATTTAACACAAAAATTTTAAAAAAACTATCAACAAAACATCAATGACGTACATTTTTTTTTGACATCCAATGACGTATATATTTTCTGTCAGCAATCTCCTATACTATATTTGAGAAGTGATTTGTATATGTATCATCACTACATTAACTTTCACAAAAAAATGATGACATGGCTTAAAAGAAATATGACATGACATAAATTTAATTGTGACATGGAAAATTTACTATATTTACATTTATGTTTTTGGTAAGATTTCTTAATATAATAATGATGATTTTCTATATACGGATTTATATTTTTGAAAAAACTTCATAATATAGTAATAACTAATAAATTTTATATCAAAAATATTTTTTTTCAGAAATATTCATTTTGGTACGATTTTATGATACCTAATAACTTTTCTATATCTATTAAAATAATATGTTTTTATATATAAATAATAATTACGAATATTAAAATTTTACATCAGCATATGAATCATATTTTTATTATTAAAATAAGTGTAGTTTAAACTATATTTTATCAACGTATATAAGTTATTTTTATTTAATTTGTATATTATTAGAAATAATTTATATATTTACAAATATAAATATTTAAAAATGGTAATTAAATAAATAATAATATAATAAATTAACTTTATAAATTTCAATTATTTTTATCAAAAGTTAAATAATGTAAAATTAAAAGGTCAAAGTAAACTTGAATAAATCAAATTAAAAACAATTACATTATGGTTTTACTTTTTAAACTAATTAAAGTAAAATAGAAAAACAGAAAATTTTATTTATATATAACATTTTTAAATATTTTATATCTGCACATGGTACAGGAGAACTCCTAGTTATAGAACTGTGTTCTTCTTCGTATTTTTTTGTCAAGAATGACTTATCAACAGAACTGTGTTCTTCTCCATATACCTCCGGCCAGCTTTGACTTCCACACTCCGTCAACAAAACCTCCGACAGACAAAGCCATAAAGTTGAGTCGCTGGTGAGGAGTTCTTATAAAATTTGAAGTCGTATATCAATCGATGTTTTTAGGACACAGAAATATAAAGAATAACCAATAATACAAATCCAATCAAAATAACAAAGTTCAACTAAATATTTGTTATTTTCTGTTTTTCTCTTAAAAATAGTTATAAATTCACTCAAATCTAAATCCAAATTAAATCTTTACATAAATCCATACTATAGAATAACTCATGATTTTAAAATTTGTTTTAAAATCATAAAACCCAATGACAATAGATTGGAAATCATATTTTAAAATTATATAACTAATAACACTAGATTTGGCTTGAATTTATAAATCTATTAAAATATATAAGCAAATAACACTAAATTTGTTTCAAAAAGAAGAATACTAATTTATTATCTCTTCCGCTCTTTTTTTTTAACATCGTCAAACCCCCAATAACAATTTCTCATAGAATCCTTTTCTTTGCTTCAACAATCAAATGCCACTAACCTATTTGGATTTCTTTAGATTTGTTATATGCCTTATTTTCTTGTTTTTCACCGAGTACTTTAAATCTTACTGTCTATCCGTTGTTAACGATTTTGAATTTCATTTTTAATGGGTTTCGATTCACTGATTTTCAGAGAATAAGTAATAGTATAACCAATTATGAGAGTAAGAAATATTTAATGAATTGGCTCTCACAATTACATGCAAACTTTGATAGAGCATAAAATATATGAAGATTAAAAAAAAAGGTGTTTTTCAAAACCAACCCATATTTTCAAGTCAAACCCAAAACCAACCCCTTTTTTTTGTCCATACTATTCATCAATAAAATTTCAATACTATCCTTATGTTTTTGAATTATTCACAAAATTGCCATTTTTATTTATTTTTTTATTAATTTCGAAATTAACAAAAAACCAAATACGCCCTAACTATTTCTTCTTATCTACAAAAATGCCATCATCATCAATTTTTTCAACCACCATGAACCACCATTTTTGAGCTCTAAAGCTCTAGAATTCAATTTTCAACCACTTTTTTTTCTCATTCTAACCCAAAAAACTTCATTTCCTCTCATCTTCTCTACATTTCCATCTAAAAAACTCTCATAACTATCATTTTCATAATCACAAACTTCATATTTTCGAGTTTCTTCATTAGTGAATCGTTAAAGATGCTTCTTTTTGCTCATATTTGGAGTTTGGACGGTTGAAAAGGTTGGAAACGAGCTTTACACAGGAAAAAGATAACTATTGACATGGTTTTCGTTCTTTTTCAGATCTGTGTCGCGACGGTAGACTGTTTTGTATGTCTACGCCTCCGTGGAGACTTACGATGCAGTCTATTTGTCAACGCACGGGTTAGTTTTGCAATTGACCAGATAAATTATTTTTCTAACGCAGACTTCTCTAGTAGTCTCCGTTTTTACCTTTGACAACAAAAATAAAACTTTCGGTAGACTTACTAAGACGTCTACCTAAAAGAGGTTAGTTTTTCATTTGACCGAACTTTTAACTTTTCAAAATAGACTTCAATGGAAGTCTACAAAATGTAGACTGCCAACGAAGTCTATAAAAGGTCAGTTTTGCATTTGACCAAAACTTTGACTTCGTGGAATAGGTTAGTTTTGTGTTTGACCAAAAAGTTTAAAAAACAATCAAAAATTTATTAAATTGTAGACTTCATATGCAGTCTTCTTATCTTAAAGAAAAAAATGTAGACTGCGTATAAAGTCTACTTTTTTATTTTGGTCAAATGCAAAACCAACCCGTCGGATTTGAGAGTAGACTTCACAAGAAGTCTACACACCCGTAGACGTTCATTTCAATCTACTGATTGGAAGTCAAACTTGGTCAATTGCAAAACTAACCTCTTTCAAAAAAATTCAAACATGTAGACTGCATATGAAGTCTAGTTCTGAAAGTCAAATCTTGGATGAATTCTGGTCAATTGCAAAAAGTAACTTTTTTAAATTGTAGACTGAAATGAAAGTCTACATGTACAAAATCACAACTTTTATTCAACTATAGAAAGCAACCCGTAAAATGGTCAATTGCAAAAACCAACCCAAAGAGTAGACCTATTTGACAGTCTACGTCTGTAAACTGAAAAGAACGTCTACATCTTCAGAGACTGAATATTAAGTCTACATAGAAAAATCTATAAAAATCTGAATTTGTGTATTATTCATTAAATTTTTTCTAGTTTTTTTGTTTGACAGTGTGTGTTAGTTAATCCTAATGGGTTTGTGTGGTTTTGAAAAGATTTTTTTTTATAATTATGAAGGTATAATTCATTTGATTTGACAATGTTGTTAGCTAATAATTGTAGATATATTTGTAAGTCTCCGTTTATAGTTTTGCTAGTAAGGCTGAGCTTGTTTCAAAGCTGAAGTCGGTGACTGTGGAATATAAATTTACATTCTCAGCATATAAGACAATGAAAACTCTGTATGTGGCTAAGTGTCGTGTTCAAGGATGTGGTTGGAAACTTAGAGCGAGTGTGAAGAATGGGCCAAAGACATTTTGGGTGACAAAATATTCGAAAAGGATGAAGAATCGGAAAGGTTGAAGAATGTTCCTTGTGCATGATGGCTGTACACATGGTAAACTTCTTGAAATGACACAAGAAGATTATGATCTGGACAGAAGATGGTGCTAACCTATTCCTTACCAAACATCATTTAAAACAAATGACTCCGAATAGGCAAATACTCCTCTTATGCATGTTACGAATAATCGACAAGTACGGAACTTGATCGAGTTATCTAAGACACACTTTGTACGCCTTTGTGTATCAAGCCTGCGCCAAATACACTAGAAATTTTTGGATTGACTATATGTTAGATAATAAGTGTAGACGTTTTTGTAAATCTACAAATGTAGACTGTAGTTGAAGTCTACGTCGTAAATTCTATTAAAAGTGTATTTGTGTATTATTCATCATATTTTTTCATGATTTAATTATTTTACAGTGTATGTTAGCAAAATTTTAATGGTCTTGGATGAATTTCACAATTTAATGTGTTATAATTATACACTTGATACTTATTGCAAATTGTTTTGATTAGTGTTACTCTTGAAAATTTTTGGGAAAATTTTGTATAGATTTTCTTCTTCTCACATGTGTGTTAGTTATTATTTTAGCTTATGGTGGTTTTACTTGTTTGGTTGGTTAGATCTTGTGAAAAAATTGATATCTAAGAAAAAATTAATAATATCATACAAGTGAAAACAACTAAAAATGAATACAATGTTTATTGATTATGCATTAAAAATTATTTAAAAATTAAAATTTTATTATGAAAGTTATTACAGAGCAATATATTAAAAAGTATTCTTGAGTATGTTTGATTTTTCATAATCTTGATGCCTCAAATAAAGTCTTGAAAAAAGTACCTGCAAAATAAGATAGAGTTATGAGAAAAACATAAGATAAAAAATGAAATCAGATTTTAGTAGACTTTTTATTAAGTCTACGTAAAGTTATTGTTTAGTAGACTGTAGTTGAAGTCTACACTAATGGAAAATTTTCATATCTAAAAATGTGCATTTAGAAAATTTGAAAATACTTTGTTCTGGAAAATATTTTAAAAATGGTTTTTTGTCATCCTTGTAACAAAGCAAAAATATAATGTATGAATCTATAAATTTAGTTCATTATAAACACAAAATATCTTATAATGAATATATGGAAAGCTTACATTTTTGGGAAGATGATTTGAAAACATTGAAAGAGAATACCTGTAAAATAAAATAAAATTATAAAAAATAAGATAAAAATTAAAATCATATTTGAGTAAACTTCTAATGAAATATGCTTAAAAGTCAAGGCTAGTAGACTTCATTTGAAGTCTACCAGCAGTAAGTTTTAAGTAGATTTCAAATGAAGTCTACTGTATCAAAAAAAAATAGATCTGAAAAATAAATACATTAAAAATATGAAATAAGTTTAAATCTAAAAAACTTTTTAAAATATGATTTAATAGACAAAATAGTTATAAATTAAAGACATATTAATATGAATTTTAATATGTAACTTTATTTGAATATAAATACTAGAACACATATTTTAAATCTATAGATGTAAACCTTACATTTCTAGAAGGAGAAGAGAACAACTATGGAAGAAAATACCTGCAAAATAAGGTAAAATTATTAAAAAACATAGAAAAACAATTAAAGTCATATTTTTGTAGACTTCCAATGAAATCTGTTTAAACTTTGTGGTTTAGTAAATTTCATATGAAGTCTGCAAGCTTTAGTAAACTTGTTTAGAAGTCTACATTGTCTGATAATTTTCAGATCTGAAAAAATCTATATATTTTAAAATGTGAAAATAATTTTAAATCTGAAAATACTTTACATAATAGAATTTATAAGGTAAACTAATAGCAAATTAATGTAGAGAGCTTGATCTATAAATTTATTTGAATATAAACATGTAAATACATATTTAAAATCTATTAATCTAAAACTTACATTTTTAGAGGAGAAGATGAAATCCATGAGTGATAATACCTACCAAAAAAAGATAATATTGTGAGAAATAAATAACATTAAAATACACATTTAAAATCTATAGATCTAAAACTTACATTTTTTAAAGGAGAACATGAAAACCATGAATCATAATATCTAAAATGACAAGATAATATTGTGAGAAAGACTTGAGAACATTTTAGAGAGAAAGAAGATAATGAGAGAGTTTAGAAACAATTGAGAGAATTTTAGAGAGAAGAGAGAAGTTTTAGAGAGAAGGGAGAGAGTTTTAAAAACTTGTGCAGCCACTTTAGAGAGAGATTGTATAAATTTTGTTTATATAGGGAGACAAAAATGTAACTAGGTTAAAATTTACGATACTGTAGACTTCGTTTGAAGTCTACTAAAATTAAAATTTTGGAGTAGATCTTACTATAACATAGTAGACCTTTTTGGAAGTCTACTATAATAATTTAATTATTGTTGTTTATTTTTATTATTTTAATAATTTTAATATATGATTTATTAAATTTATTTCTTTATTTTTTAATAGTTATAGTATATGATTTCACTTTTTTATTTGTAAGGAACTTAACTTAGTTTAAATATAATGATTTTTTGTAAAACAAATTGAAAAATATAGACTGAAAAAGACGTCTTCAGATAAATAGACTTTATTGTAGTTCTACGAAACCCTAAACCACAAATCTCAAACCCTAAATGTTTTGCTTGATAATCAAAAAGTCTCATTTATACAAAATATAAACTATTAAACATTAATATGCAGATTTAAGTTAATAAAATAAAAAAAAAATCTAAAATCTAAAATCTAACCCTATGAAATCAACTACTAAAAGACATAACATGTTAGAACCTTTTGTTTTTAAACTATAAACATAGTCTAACACATGATAACCAAATTAGTATATATTCTTCAAAATTGTTCGATTATATGAAATTTTAGTTTATTTACTTCATATTATCCATTAGAATGATGATTAGTTAAAAATATCACAATAATTATTTTTATACATTTTTAAAATTAAATTATTAGATCAAATTAGAGTGTAGACTACAAAACAAGTCTATAAGGTAGACTTCGTAGGAACTCTATATATATGTAGACTTCTTTTATTATGTGTAGACTTCTAAAGGATAGAAACGTAAAATACATTTCTGTTTTTTGTTTGGTCATAAGGGTTAAATAGTACTTTCACTACTCCTTTAGGTTGGTTTTGCATTTGACTGAAAGTGGGGTACACTTTTACATTTGACTTGAATATTTGGGTTGGTTTTAGCAAATGTCCCTTTAAAAAATCCCCTATATATTATTTGAGAAGAATTGCAACATTTTTTTGTAGCCACTTGTCATCAATAGAATGATTCTTAGAATCCTTAGAGAAATAGGTTGGTCCATCTAAATAGATAATAAGCTTTTTATTAAACCACAATAAATACATTATTAATGTGCTTCATTATTTCCATAAATAAGATTACGGAATTGCTTAATGTGGCTAAAGTATATATAACAATTAATGATTTTGAATAATAAAGATTTGATAAAAATAAGTATGTATTATAATTATATTTTTTTAATTTTAAGCTATTAAAATAAATTAAACAATCATAGTAACCATATAATAAAAATTAAAAAATTATTTATATATTATATTTTGAATTTTTTAAAACGAGTATAAATTACTAAAACTGTTAAAAGTTTCACATTCAAATTTTGTGATCTATGATTTAAAACTTTTGTTATGACATGATACAAATAATTAAAAAATAATGTAAGTTGAAAGTCTCATTTAATAAATATCAAAAATAAAAGATATATAAATATATGTATCATTTTAAATTAAATTATACGCCATATAAAAATACATAAATATCGTAATTTTAAAATTTAGTTTGAACATTTTTTTGATAAAAAAATTGAAAAATTATTGATAAGTTAATTTTTTAAAATATTATAAATTACTTAAACCATTAATCCCACAGTGAAAATTTTGCTATCACTATTTTAGACTTTTTGCTATAACATATACAAATGATAAAAAAAATGAGCAAAAAACATCATCTAATAAATATTAATATTAAAATATACCATATATATGTTACTATCATTTAAATTTAATTATATATTATATCAAATAAAAAAATATTTTTTTGATTTATAAAATTTATTTATATGTTCGCACCAATTTAATTATATAAGTAGTAGATAATGACTTTTTAATTATTCAATATCTATTTATTATTTCATAATATGTTATAAACATATAATATATAAAATAATTTTTATATATAATGTTTATTCCGCGCGAGCTTAACCTAGTTTTATTGTATTTGCGATTTGCCACATATTTTGTGTATACCAATAAGGTGGCTTACATTCTCGACTCGTAGATGAATTACAACACTATAAAGAGTGCTTTTCCATATTTTTGTCATTCTACATATTTATACCACATGTATACAGAAGTGGTAGTCTTCCATCTTTGTACTTCCAGTTTGCGTTTTCAAAACCGTTTAGTTTAGAACATCTGTAAAAACAACTTTGTTCTTCAAATTTAAAGTTTGAAAAAGATTACCTAACTTTAATTTTTTTTGTATTTTACACTTAATTTTTTTATTTTTAATAAAGATTAATAAATAGCACAATAGTTATATATAACAATAATCATATATAATAAATATACAAAATTAATGTAAGAAATATAATATTCTAGTTATGTGTAAAATCATAGTTTTTATGATAATTATTATAAAAAAAAAAAAGAGGAACAACCCAAGTTATGAAATGACTAAAATACCCTTGTAAAACCTAATAAAAGGGGTTGTAATTGAAGAATATCGATGAGGAATCAAAAAAAAATTCGCCGGATCCCTTCTTTGCCCTTCTCCATCGCCCAGAATTTCCCCCTTGTCTTGTCTTCTTCCTTACCCGCCAAATCCTTCCTCTTTGAATCCCGTGAGTTTCCATCTCTTCCGATCTCCTCTTTTCTATCGAATTTGGGTTAAATCTTGTTCCAAGTTTTAGGTTTTTTTCTCAATCTCGGAAGCTTTGGGGGTTTTGGCAGATTGCTTCCAAAGTTGTTCGTTACTTTTTGTTGCTATACCTTTGGAGGGTACTTAGGCTTTGGGAACCTGCTCTTCGTCTCAACTTGTTGTTAATTTATAAGTTCTGATAATCCTAGGAGCTCTTTGTTATTCTCACCTTGTCTTATGCTGTTGTTCATATATATTGTTTGCTTGCTTGCAGGTCTATAACAGATTGTACTGTGATGAAATGGCAAATCACCAGCTGATGATGATGATGGCGGAGGAGAATCTCGAGGAGCATCATTTTGTGGAACCTAGACAGAACAATGAACTGTTTCCTCCTCCACCTCCTGCTCACGGCTACAAGTTTGCTTTCCAACCGCTACAAGCAACTGACCTTCAGATTGGTGTTTCACGTGATCAAAACGAGGTCTGGAACCACAGTGGAGAGATACACGAAGAACAACAGTCTCTCGAGGGTAAAGATGAGGTTGATTCTCAGGAGATCCGAGATGGAAGCTATGACAATGCTTATGACATCACATTTCCTGATAACGATGATGACTCCGAGGAAGCTTCGGAGAATGATAAACTAGCTTTAGTAGTTTCCGAGGATCTCAATGATAGCTTACAGTTAGGGGTGGGTCACTGCATGAATACAAGCCTTTCTCAGCAGCTAGAGTTGGCTCCTCCTCCTATTGTTCAGTGCAGGTCTCTGGCTCCATCTCCTGAGCATAATTTGGAAGTTGGTATGGAGTTTTCAGATGTTCTTGCTTGTAGGAGAGCGTTGAGAGATGCAGCAATCGCCTCGCGGTTCGAGATGCAGACGGTTAAATCTGATAAAACTCGCTTCACTGCTAAATGCGCTAGCGTGGGCTGCCCTTGGAGGATTCACTGCGCCAGGCTTCCCGGTGTGCCAACGTTTTCGATAAGGACTATCCACGGGAGCCACACGTGCGGTGGTATCTTGCACCTCGGTCACCATCAGGCTTCGGTTGAGTGGGTTGCCGAGGCTGTGAAAGAGACGCTGAGAGAGAACCCTCATTGCAAACCTAAGGAGATACTTGAGGAGATTCATCAGGTCCATGGGATTACACTGTCGTATAAGCAAGCGTGGAGAGGGAAGGAGCGTGTGATGGCTACTGTCCGCGGTTCGTTCGAAGAAGATTACCGTCTTCTCCCTCGGTATTGCGATGAGATTAGAAGAACTAATCCTAGGAGCATCGCTGTGGTTAACGGACACCCTGATGATGGGAGCTTCCAGCAGCTGTTCATCTCTTTTCATGCATCCATCTCTGGCTTCCTCAACGCGTGTCGTCCTCTCATTGCATTGGACAAGATTGTTTTGAAGAGCAAGTATCTAGGGACGCTGCTGCTCGCCACGGCCTTCGATGGAGATGGAGCAATGTTTCCTTTAGCTTTTGCGATTGTTAGCGAGGAGAACGATGGTAGTAGCTGGCACTGGTTCCTCTCGGAGCTGCGTCAGCTGCTTGAAACGAACACGGGTAACATGCCGAAGCTCACGATTTTATCTAACAGAGAACCGTCCCTTGTTGACGGAGTAGGAGTTAGTTTCCCAACGGCGTTTCACGGCTTCTGCATCCATCACCTCGTGGAGTCTTTCATCAAGGAGTTTAACAGCGACTCTGTTCTCGTGAACCTCTTTTGGGAAGCGGCGAAATGCACCACCGAGTTTGAGTTTCACGCAAAGGTTCACGAGATGCTGCTGGTGTCCCAGGAAGCTGCCATGTGGGTCAGTAACATCCCTCCCTCTTTGTGGGCCACGTACTGCTTTGATGGAACCAGGTTTGGTCATCTGAATGTGAATGTTACCGAGTCGATCAACGGTTGGATTCAAGAAGCTTCGGGTCTTCCTATAATCCAGATGATGGAGTGTATCCGTCGCCAGCTGATGACTTTGTTCACCGAACGCCGTGAAACAAGCGTGCAGTGGTCGAGTATACTAGTTCCATCTGCTGAGAGACTGGTCCTCGAGGCGATAGAACAGTCTCGTGCCTACCAAGTTCACAAGGCTAACGAGGCGCAGTTCGAGGTCATGACCGGTGAAGCAACGTTGTTAGTGGATATTAGATGCCGTTCATGTATGTGCCGCGGATGGGATCTATACGGTTTGCCTTGTAGCCACGCGGTTGCAGCGCTCCTCTCTTGCAGACAGGACGTTTTCAAGTTCACAGAGGGTTACTTCACTGTGGCGAATTACAGGAGAATTTACGCGGAGACCATACATCCAGTTCCAGACAAGACCATGTGGAAGAAAACAGAAAGTGGTGAGGATGGTGATGAGGTTATGATAACGCCACCGAGGGTGTTGAGACAACAGCCACGGCCGAGGAAGAGGAGAGTTCAAGTAGAGGACCGTGGACGTCAAAAGCGGGCGGTTCGATGTAGTAGGTGTAATCAGCCTGGCCATTTCAGAACAACTTGCACAGCTCCTACATAAAAAGATACAAAAGATGATCTCTCTTTTATACTTTTTTTTTTATAGGTTTTAGAACATTCTTTGCAAAGCTTTTCTCTTAAACTCAATTTTCAAACAACAGTGACAGTTAACTAAACATCTTTAAGAGTCAATTTATCTATCTTCTTATGTTATATAGCTTTGAGTAAAAAGAGTTTTCTAGTAGCTTGTGAAACACGCAACATACATATAGAATAAGATTGTAGCCAACACAAAACTAAACTAAATGGTCAAAACCACAAGAAACATCCGGAGTAATAGGGCTTGAAGCTATTTTAGTACAGTAGAGTATACACGTGGAGGGAGCAGATACATTGTCTCGTAACAGAAAACAAACTCAATCAATGGTCTCAGTCTTAGGAGTTTAACCAATCTCAATCTCATGCCTCTTGATGAAACCAAATCCGTTCATATGTCAGACAGATCAATGTGTGTTTCAGAGTTTAACAGCAACACGACGGCCTTCACACAGATTTTCTTAATCTCAACCATTGGCTTGCTATTAGCCGTCTCACTGCTTTACCGTCTAAGGAAGCTACGTTACTCCAAGATCATCCCTCGTCTCAGAGTGTCTCACAAACACAAAGGCCATGAGAAGCTCGAGAGATTCTCTCACTACGTTGGTAATATCAAATCTACTTAATATCCTCTTTGAAATCTCTGTGATCAACAGATCTTGATGCATTATAAGGAAATGCTGTTTGCAGTGAGGCAGATGGGATTCAAGGACAGGAGAGAATGTCCTCATCTCTGCAAATTAGCTAGTGAGTACATAAGAAAATCAGGTTGCTGCGAGGAAGACATCTACAGCTTCTTCTCTGAAGAGCCTGATGCTGATTCTCTCTTCATTAAACTCGTTGAGGAGTTTGAGAGATGTATTCTCAGTTACTTTGCTTACCACTGGAGCCATGCCGATCTCATGATCAGTCAGGTTTAACTTTCATAATCCTTTCTTCATAATTAGTAGAGACCGAAAACATCACATGGGTTTGTTTCAGATACTTAGCGCCGATGCTGAGCCTAAGAAGAAGCTCAAGCACATTGTCATGGCAGCAACGAGGTGATCCTAAACTACAAAAGACAATCCAGGTTGTGATTTTTATCAAATGATTGTTCCTTGGTTGGTATGTTATAGGGAACAGAGGTTTGAGAGGGTGACTAAGAATCTAAAAGTAGCAAGAGTGTTTAACACATTGGTAGAGGAAATGAAAGCAATGGGGATTGCACCTGTTGACGACTCGGAATGTACAGAAGTGATGGCTCCAGTTGCACACAAAGACAGAAGCCCGGTTCTACTCCTCATGGGAGGTGGTATGGGCGCAGGAAAGAGCACTGTTCTTAAAGAGATTCTCAAAGAGTAAGTAGAGATTTCAAATATAAGTTTCACTAGATCTATATGTGTCCTTGCTCTCATTTAGCTGTACATGTTTGTGTGCTTTTGGATCAGACCATTTTGGGCAGGAGCAGATGCTGTGGTTATCGAAGCCGATGCTTTCAAAGAATCTGATGTGATATATAGAGCTCTAAGCTCCAGAGGCCATGTTGATATGGTCAAGACTGCTGAATTTGTAAGGTTCTTTCTTTCTTTATAGGTGCAACAAGAATTCTTTTACAAATATATACTTATTACCTTTTGTTATATTCAAATATCTTGAAAATGTTATGAAACTCTTGACGTTAAAATGGATTTAAAACAGGTTCACCAATCATCAACAGATGCAGCATCGTCGCTGCTAGTTACAGCTCTCAATGAAGGGAGAGACGTGATAATGGATGGAACACTCTCTTGGGTACCATTTGTAGTCCAAACCATAACCATGGCGAGGAATGTGCATCGCCATCGCTACAGAATGGGAGCAGGCTACAAGGTTGGTGAAAACGGAGATGTTATAGAGAACTATTGGGAGCGCATAGGGGAAAGACAACAGCTGCAAGAAGATGGAAGGGAGAGAAAGCCATACAGGATAGAGTTAGTTGGAATTGTATGTGATGCCTATTTAGCTGTGATCCGAGGCATTAGGTGAGAGTGAAGTGTGTGTGTTCTTTTTAACATAAGGTTTTTGGTTTAACCATGTTTTATATGCAGGAGAGCAATAATGTGTAGAAGAGCGGTGAGGGTGAGATCTCAGCTGAGATCTCACAAGAGGTTTGCGGATGCGTTTCTTACTTATTGCAACATAGTTGACAATGCAAGGCTTTACTGCACCAATGCTCTTGAAGGATCTCCAAAGGTTAGATGCCAATTAAGAAAAAGAACCTGAAATGTTTTGAGTAATGAAAGTGAGCGAATCAATGTTTGTGGTATTTGTGTGCAGCTGATAGGATGGAAAGAAAAGGAAAAGACATTGCTAGTGGATCCAGAGGAGATAGACTGTTTGAAGAATGTAGGGAGGTTGAACGAGGATGCGGAATCTATTTATGAGCTGTACAGTAGACCAAACCCTGCTTGTGAAGCTGGATCGATATGGAAAGACATTGTTCTTTCTCCTTCCAGGTTCAATGTTCAACAGGAGCTCAAATACTCAATTCAGAAAGTGGAAAGATTCAAACAATATCTCCAAGAATCACCAAGATGAGGAGGAAGATAGAGAAGTTCAGCAGTTTTTCTTAGCTTTGTTTCCTGGTATGTCACAAAATTTGGTTTAATGTAACACTCCTAAAACGATCAAACACAAGTAATTCTCTCTAAGCAAAGAAAGAATGGGCATTGCTTAACTTGCTATCTACTTATGTAAGAAAACTTAATAGCAGAAACCAAACAGAATTGCACAAACAATACCAAATGCAAGAGATGTGTTGTAGGTAGCAAATGCATCAAATGATTCAGACATAACCTAAGAATCTCAACTTAACGTTGCTAAGAGAGAGAGACCAGTTCCTTCAAAGCACAGTTATATGTTATATGCATCTCTCTCAGGAGCAATAAAACAAGAAAGAAACTGAATCTACTCGAACACATTGATTCAATGCAAAAACACATCTTTGCAAACCCCATCACATATAGCTATTGAATTTTCAAACAAACCAAAAATTACAAGATAAAAGGGTTTCGAGAAGAAACCAAGACAAAGATAAAACTTTGGAAGAAAAAAAGCAAGCCCCCTTCATAGACGATTCAATTATACAAAGACTTTAACCCTAAGAGAAGCTAAAACCAATCATCTTCTTATCACTTCTTCCTCGTCGAAGCCCTCTTCGCTGGAGACTTAACCTTCACACTCTTAGCCCGAGCCTTCTTAGTCGCAGCAGCAGCTTTCTTAGCAGGAGCTGCAGCCTTCTTCCCTGGAGACGTCCTAGTCGAAGTCCTCGACGCTTTAGCAGGTCTCTCCTTCGCCTTAGGCTTCGCAGCAACCGCCTTGGTCTTCGAAACAGCAGCTACACTCTTCGTCTTAGGTTTGGGCTTCGCAGCGGCTTTAGTTGTTGCTGTTGTCTTTGCCTTAGGCTTAGCAGCAGCAGCAGGTTTCTTGGCTCCTTTAGCAGCCGGTTTGGCCTTAGCAGGAGCTTTACCCTTCGGTTTAGTAACAGCAGCAGCTGGTTTCTTGTTAACCGGTTTAGTCGTAGCCGCCGGTTTAGCCGCAGACGGAATCTTGAAAGAGGCTTTGACTTTGACTAGCTTCCCGGAAGCGACGAGTCTCCTGAGATTGACGAGGAGAAGCTTCCTGAAAGTTGGAGGAAGCGACTTCTGCTTCTCCTCGATGAACTTCTGAATCGCGTATTGGCTAGATCCGGTTCTCTCCTTCAGCGTCACGATCGCGTCTTTGATCATCTGCAAACCAAAATTCAAATTAACGAATCTGTAAAACCTAATCAGATCGGGGAATCTGAATCTCGTACCTCTTCGTAAGGAGGGTGAGACGAAGTGGTTCTCTTCCTCGGAGCAGCAGCAGGCTTCTTCTTCGCCGGCGTCTTCTTAGCTTTAGCGCCGCCTTTCGCAGCAGGCTTCTTCTCCGTCACCGCCGCTTCGGCGTCTCCTGACTCGACGACCACCTTGGTTTCTTCCTCCGTCGACATCTTTCTAGGGATTTGAAAGTTTTTTTTTTGATGAAGAAGAGGAGAGCTACGAGAAATGTTTATATAGTCTCAGATGTGAATATGAGAGACAAAGAGGTTTTCTATCTCTTCTCTCATTGGTTAATACCGTGAGTACTCGGATCGGTGTAATCCTTCTCTTGTTTGAATTTCGTCCGTTGGATTTATTCTCATCGACGGTGTGGAGATGGCGATTGCGAATGTTTAATGAGGAGGAGGGTTACTAGATGTGGATAGGTCCTCTCGGTGTGTGTTTGGTGTGCTTTTAGCCTCGAGTAATCTGGTCATAACTTGAGTTATACTTGATGAAATTCAGTTTTGTTTTCTCCAGTTTGGAGATAATTTTGTAAGGTTTATTTTGAATATCTAAACGTTTGAAATGGATTATTGTAGGATGAGAAAATCGGTTTTGAATCAAGGTTGGTCGAGGCTATGGTTTGTTTTGATAGTAATAAGGTATATTTGATTTTCCGGATAATGCTTGGGGGGAATATTGTGAATGTTTATATTCGTTGGAAACTAGACTAATCAAGGAGTGTAACGAACCAATATTTGTTGAAATCGGTTCATGTTTTGGTAGGAAAACATGCTGTTGAATCCGACTAAAGATGACCATTTTCTAATCTATGGTGTCAAACAACTTTGTTGCATGTGTGATGTGTCTATCTTTAGAAGAGTCTCGACTAAAGCTAACCAGAGGTTTATGAAATGGATTCATTTTCATATATCAAACTCATTATATTATGTAATGATTCACTAGATAATTTTCTTATAAATTTAAAATGTGTGAAACTCAGTGAGGCATATAGATAGTTTGACAATAACGACGATATATGAAACTATGCATCTAGCTTCTTCTTTTATCATCAATAGTGTCATATTCATTAGCAAACATAAATCATGATTACGAAATTCAGATCTTATACTTCTTATATATATATATATATATATATTATTAAACACATAGCAATATAGTTCTATATTGGAATATTAATTTTCTTAAAAAAAATTCCCCATGGTTTGAAACCTGGAATATTGATACCAGGTTTGAAAACTTCCCATGGTTTTAACTTTTAACGAACTAAAGTGAATATGTATGGACGATGTTTTCATATATAAGATCCGGGGTAATTAAATGTTCTTAAGATTATATTCAAAAGAAATTAGTCATTAGGGTTTCTTTTTCTATATTGTTATTTTATAAATAAAAGCCATCTACATATTCTTCTATAGTAAGATATGAAATCTCTCTTTGACACGAACATGAATATCACGAGAGTAAACGTGTTAGACATTCCACTAATCTTCCATTCAGATATTAACTGCGTTATTATGGTTTAATTTCGGATGTCAGTTACATTCTACGACTACGACTAAGCTAATGTTGGTTTCAAGATACTCTGAAGTCTAAAGTTTGCAAGTTTATATTTAGATAGTCTAAGATTACTTGTATAACCATTATCAGACATACAGTATAATAGTAACAATGAACTTTTACGCGACGGATTTAGTAATAACCTATTGAATGGTGATACAAATTACACTACAAGAAACATATTTTTTACGAGGGCAATATACGTTGTACCTTCGTCGTAAACGGGGTGTTACGACGAATTAACCTCGAAACACGTTTCGTCGTAAAACGTCCGTCGTAACCGAAGTTTCGTCGTAAATGACTTGTTAACTTTACGACGAAATATATTCCTCGTAAAACGCAGGGCATAGTTTCGTCGTAAACGAGACGTAATAATTCGTGGTAAACTCAACGTAATGGATTCGATGTAAAGCAGACGTAAATACTTGCGTTATAACAAACACGTAAACATTTCGATGTAAAACCCTCGTAAATATTTCGATGTAAACTCCACGTAAATGTTTCGACGGTAATCAGTCGTAAATATTTACGTCGAGTTTACATCGACGTTTCGTTTTATAATATAGATTTTGAATATTTTTTTAACCTCAAATATATTTAATTTTATAATATATATTTGAATTTATTTAAAATTCGGAATTTTAAATTATTTTAATTTTAAAACAAAATATGAAAATAAAAAAACATATATTAAAAAAGCATTTAAAAGTCATAATATTTAAATTCATAATACAAACCGAAATATTAAAAAAACTACATATCATCGAAGTAGTCGGCAGGGTTGCTCGGCTGTTGACGGGTTAGATCGGACTCTTGGGGGATCTCGTACTGGCAACCCAAGAGCGGCTCGTCTGTCACTCAACATTCGCTGCATAAGCGGATTTCCCACGGCCATCACGTCTAGCAAATCCTCAAGAGAGTCTAAACGAACCTGCTGGCTATCCATTCGAGCTTTCATCTGAGAAGTCTCTTCATCCCGTCTCGAAGTGTATGACGAAGTTGCCCTTGCAACTTCGTTAACAGAGCCTATACTGACTATTCGTCCCTTCTTTCTAGGAGCCAGCTATAAAATTAAAACATATATTAATATAGTTATTAAAAATAATGTAAACAAAAATTTTTAGTTGTACTACATCTTCGAAGATTCTGTCGGCTTCTTCGGTGGACAATGTGATGGGTAATCCATCGGGAGACTCCTGAGTTAGTTGCGTCTCCCGTTCTTCAATCCGAGTAGCCACTGCTTGAGCGAGTTTCTCAGATGCAGGATCCACAAAAACTCCGTCGGATGTGGCGTGAGTCATCTTGAATAGGTCAGACAGAGATGGTAAGACTCCCGTCTTCTCCAACTACAAAAAAAAAATTATTAAAAATTATATTAATTGAATATTTTAAAATAAATATTTAAAACAAAACTTACAACTTCTAGACGGATGCCTGCATGTGGTTTTTGGCCGGTTATGTGAAGCATGGGCAAATTACCATCTTTATCCTTCGTTTTTCGAGAAGCCGAGCACGAATTGGCCTTTTTGATCGAAGAGGGGTGCTTCCAATAGGCGATGAGGCCATCCCACACATCCTTCGTGAGCTCAGTGGGCTTTCCCTCATACCCGTCGAGCTCCCAATTGTCCTTCCAATCAGAGACTGTGTTGCAGAGGCGGACCTTTGCTTTTGCAACGAATTTCGCCTTCACCATCTCGGTGATTCCCAAAGACCAATGCCACTTTTGCTGAAACAAAATTAAAAATTTTGAAGAAATTACAATTAATAATTAATAATAATATTTAAAAAATATATACATATTTAAAAATGAAAATTTAATTAAATTTAAAAATCTTACCGTAAACATTTTAAACCAAGTGATCTTAACGTAATTTGGAGTCTTGCTCCAGTTCGGATATGCCCCGTCGTAGTAACCCTTAATCGTTTTCGAAACGCTCCGGCCAACACGGTTGTTAGCCCCAAACCTGAAAGGAAAACAATTTAACCGTTAGAAAATAAAAATAATTTAAATTTTAATGTAATAAAAATTTATAACTTACCAATATGTTCATGGGGGTTTATCGGGGTCTAGAACATCCAAACCCTCCCGTCCAGGCCGGGCAAGCAAATCCTCCACCATATATCTCGCGAATGGGGCATATGAAGGCACACACAGATCCGGATGAACTGCACCTTCTGGGATAGGCTGAGGTGCAGCCGCTGGAGGAGGAGGTGGAGGCATCTGCGGTGGAGGCATCTGCGGTGGAGGAGGACTCCAAGCAACTCTCTGAGAAGGCTGAGAGTCTGGAACTGCGGTGGAGGATGATGGACCGGAAGACGATGGACCGGAAGAAGATGTACCGGAACCATCATCGCCAAACAAATCTCTATAACTAGGTGCTGCTGATTTTCTTCTAGGAGCCATCTAAAAATAATTAAAATAAATTTAATCAATTACGACATAATTAAAATATTATTCCGTTACCTAACTAATCACCTAAACTAATTCCGTTACCTAACTAATCACCTAAACTAATTCCGTTACCTAACTAATCACCTAAACTAATTTAAAAAAAAAAAGAGAGAGAGAAGAGAGAGTTTACCTTAGAGAGAGCAAAGGAATTTGGGAGGAATGAGCGAGGCAGCCTCGCTCTCGGCGTCTCCTTATATAGATTAGGATTCGTCGTAAAAGCGACGTAAATTTACGACGAATTTACCAGGCCCGCGTTTTTCCATTTACGACGAATTTACCAGGCCCGCGTTTTTCCATTTACGACGAAATTACCAGGCCCGTGTTTTTCGATTTACGATGAAATTACCAGGCCCGCGTTTTTCCATTTACGACGAAATTACGTCTTCTGTGTTATTTTTACATCGATTTTACGACGCTTAACCCTAAACACCGAGAATGAAATCCCTAAACCCCAAAGTCACATATCATCTAACATCATATCTTATTTCATACTACTTCTTACTCTTTCTTTTAGAAAATGTTACAATAGAGAAATCCAACATTTGATACATATATTACATCACTCTACATCGTTTTCGTTCTCATCACTATTACATCACTCTAAATCGTTTCCGTTCTCATCACTATCATTACAATCATCATCGTCACTTCTCTCGAACTCGTCTTCACGTGTTTCATCTGTCGCATCTTCGGGAATATCTTCATATTGAAAGTTTTGCGGGTCGATCAAAAGGATTTCATCAGTTGGTTGTTCTGGTACCTCAACTTCAGTGATAGCGTCTTCTTCTTGCAAGGGCGGTTCTTCTCCAACGACAATGCGTTCACGAGGTGTAATTTTGATAGCAGTTACCCAGTTTATCCCGGAAGTTCGAAGCCGAGGATAAGGAAGGAAGCTAACTTGCTCGGCTTGTGAAGCTAAAATGAAAGGCTCAAATTTGTTGTATATTCTCCCAAAATTGACATCCACAACACCAAATTTTTTATACCGAATCCCTCGGTTCACAACAGGATCGAACCATTCACATTTGAAGAGGACGCATTTTAGCTTCAATAACCCCGGAAATTCCACTTCAATAATCTCCTGCAATATCCCGTAAAAGTCTGTTTCACCTTTCACACATATTCCGTAGTTACTCGTTACCCGATGTCTCCCATACTCGTATGTGTGAAAGGTAAATCCTCGTGTGAAATACATAGGTGATGTGGTGACCTTTGCAACTGGACCTTGAACCAATTCGTGAAACCATACGGGATAATAAGGATCGTCGTAATCAACCTGCAAAAAGCATATATATATTCTTAAACACTAACTTAATTAATATAATAGTATGAGATATATTACCTGTGATTTTAACCACTTGACAAAGTGCTTATCTTTACGTGTATCCACATCAGTTGCAGATATTCTTCGTATTGCTTCTTCAACTTGAGATACAAACATCCTGCAAATTGAACAAATAATCAAATCATACATAATTAACTTCAATTCATATAATTAACATTCATAAAAATATTTACCTTTCAAAGTAACGGGTCATTGCATCCTCGCAGTTGAGCAGAATATAAGTGTGGGCACTATGTTTATCTTCTTCACATGACCACCATACTTCTTTCGTTTTACCACCAAACCGTCCAATTTCGCAGAAAATGTCAGGAACACCATCAATTGGATATGATGTCGGTACTCCACCATCATCATATCTCCTAGGAACTCTTTTTCTCGTACGAACAGTTGGAGCAAAGTAGTATGATGTGAAGTTAAATGTTTCGGCTGTCAAACTCCCCGCAACTATTGAACCTTCTACCTTTGCAAGATTTCTTGCTTTCCCCTTCAAATGTTTTATCTGTCGCTCATACGGATACATCCATCCGTTGTGAACAGGTCCACGAAGCAATGCTTCATACGGTAGGTAGACAACTAGATGCTCCATGACGTCAAAAAATGAAGGAGGAAATATCTTCTCCAGGTTGCACAATATGATCGGAATGTTCTGATGAAGTTGTTCGATGACTTCTTCTTTGAACGTACGTGTGCTAAGATCTCTGAAAAATGCTCCGATGGCTGTATATTTTAAAAGGAATCAAATTAATAACATTTCATAACATATGTATATATATAAATTTATAATTACCTGCAAGTGCTTCGTGGACATTTGCTGGAAGGAGCTCGGCAAAAGCAAATGGAAGCAGTCGTTGCATAAACACATGACAATCATGACTTTTCATTCCGGAGAACTTTTGACCTCGTTCAATACATCTTGACATATTTGAAACATAACCATCAGGAAACTTAACTTCCGATGCAACCCAGTCAAACAAGGTTGTTTTGGCTGCTGATGACAACCGGAAGATGGGAACAGAAACGTTTCCATTGCTCTTGATATGTAACTCACTTCTTGAGCAAATATTAGGTAAGTCCATCCTTGACTTTTTGTTATCTTTTGTCTTCTCAGGGACGTTAAGAAATGTATTCATGATGTTCTCAAAAAAGTTCTTCTCGATATGCATGACATCCAGATTGTGGCGTAAGAGAAGATCCTTCCAATAGGGTAGCTCCCAAAATATACTCTTCTTATGCCAATTGTGAGATACACCATACCCATCAGGCATATTTCCAGGAACATGTCAATTTCCTCCAACCTTAACTGTTTCCTGAGCTCCGTAATAATCAATGTCCGCTTCGATCTGCTGGCCGTTGAGATATGGAGGAGGACTGTCTCTGACAATTTTTTTGTGTCGAAACAATGTCTTATTTCTTCTGTACGGATGGGCAAGTAGAAGAAAGCGACGATGACAATCAAACCAACAACTCTTCCTACCATTCTTCAGTTGAAAAGCATCTGTGGATCCAAGACAATACGGACAAGATAATCTTCCATGTATTGTCCAGCCAGACAACATCCCATAAGCAGGGAAATCACTTATCGTCCACATTAGAACTGCTCGCATCGTAAAATTGTTTTTCAAGGAACAATCGTACGTCCTCACCCCTTCTGACGACAATTGCTTTAGCTCTTCTATCAAAGGTTGATGAAAAACATCAAGAGACTGTTTTGAATGCTTCGGCCTTGGGATTAATATGGCCAAAAATAGAAATTCTTGTTCCATGCACATATCCGGCGGTAAATTATACGGCGTAAGAATGACTGGCCACAAAGAATATTGTCTACCAGACATTCCAAATGGACTAAATCCATCGGTGCATAACCCAAGATAGACATTCCGAATATTTGTAGCAAAAGCTCCGTGTACCTTGTTGAAATGTTTCCACGCTCTTGCGTCTGATGGATGTGCAACCTCACCATCTCTCTGGACATGTTCGGCATGCCACCTCATCGACGCAGCAGTCCTCTCAGATTGATATAATCTTTTCAATCTGTTTGTAATTGGTAGGTACCACATCCTTTGGTACGGTACCCTATTCCTCCCACGGCCTTGCGGTTTGAATCGTGGTTTTTTACAGAATCGACACTCTTCTAACTTGTCATCTTCCTTCCAGTAGATCATGCAGTTGTCGATGCAAACATCAATCATCTCCGAGGGTAACCCAAGACTATAAACCAATTTCTGAATCTCATAATAAGATTCAGCAGACACGTTGTCTTCTGGCAAATACTCTTTAAACAACTCCGCCCATGCATCCATGCAATTCTCAGGTAAATTATGATCCGTTTTAATATCCATCATCCTAGCTGCTAGAGACAATTTAGAGAGACCTTCTCTACAACCAGTGTAGATTGGTTGATTTGCAGCATCTAGCATTTCATAAAACCTTTTTGCATCCAAATTAGGTTCTTCTACATTTCCAGTTCCATCAGCTATTGTTGTAGTTGTTTCTAAAAATGCATCACTAATCATATCTTGAACCCTATCATGATCTACCATCTGCTCCTCTTGATGATAATTATATTCATTATGCACATGATTTGGTTCTTCATTATGATGAGCATCCTCAAAATTAGCATTACTACTACTAGCTTCATTTCCCCCATAACCCTCTCCATGTTGATACCAAATGTAGTACTGTGGTGTAAATCCTCTGTTTACTAAATGATTCCATACAGTTTCACTACGTGCAAATTTCGAATTCTTGCATTTTGAACAGGGGCAGAACATCTTACCGCTTTCCTGCGTGATCGGTGTACAGCCCGCCTGGTGCATGAATGTCTCTAGCCCGTTCAGAAATGCATTCGTCACTCTCCCGTTGGAATCTTTGTGCAAATACATCCAACTTCGTAACTCGTAAATACTACCGCCACCGACCATTTTTTCTTCTATTTTTTTTAAAAATTTTTTTTTCCGTTTGGGTCTTGTGAGGAAGAGAGTTGTGTGTTGTGAGGAAGAGATTTGTGGGAAATGCCATATATATAGAGAAATTTTCGAGTTGGGTAGTTGAAATATAACAACGATTTTACAAGGAAACTTTTACACGGATTTTACATGGTTTTTTTACAACGACTTTACAACGAACTTCGATAAGTTTTTCACCTAAATACAACGGTAACATGATTCGTTGTAATGTCGATGTAAAGTTTTCTTTTCGACGTACTTGCGTCGTAATATTACATGGCGTTTACGACGAAATTTGGTTTCGTCGGTTTCGTCGTAATTGCATTGTTAACCCACCATTTACTATTTCTAAGACGACGATAAGGAACCTGTGTCGTTCGTCTGTCTGCCAATTCAGTGGAACGACAAGGAGAAAGTGGACGGAAGTGCAGCTGGTTTGTACTTGAGAGGAACCTTTGACGATGGTCGGAGGTTCCACTCAAGTATAAACCAACTGCACTTCCCTCCACTTTCTCCTTGTCGCTCCACTGAATTGGCAGACAGACGAATGGCTCATGTTCCTTATCGTCATCTTCGAAATAGTAATTGGTGGCTGAATGAGGAGCAGAGTCTAAACGCCATCAGGTTCGAGAGGAAGAGAGTTGTGTGTTGTGAGGAAGAGAGTTGTGGGAAATGACATATATATAGAGAAATATGGTAAGTTTTACATGGATTTTACATGGAAAATTTACAACGAGTTTACAACGAATTTAGGTAAGTTAAAGCACATTGAATACACGTTTTCACCTTTATATAATGGTAACATGATTCGTTGTAATGTCGATGTAACGTTTACAACTATTTCGAATTCCACGTACTTTCGTCGTAAACTTACATTGACTTTACGACGAAATCCTTTCGTCGTAAATTACCATGGAGTTTACGACGAAATAATGTCTTGTCGTAATTGCGTTGTAAAGCTGATGTAAATTTACGAGGAAATAATTTCGTCGTAAAACACCGTTGTTACTGCTACGTTTTCTTGTAGTGTTAAAGTTAATATGTTTTCAGTATATGGATATACCAGAACTGCTAACGAAAGATCTGCCCCTAATCCTTTGATGACTATCAATACTAGAGCCGGTGTCCGCGCTTCGCGCGGATTAGATGTTTAATTAAAGTACCAGTAAATTAAAATTGGGAATTTCTTGTTTCTGAGAAGTTTTGTTTCTTTTAGAATGTGAAGACGGTGGAAGCGCGTCATCTGTTTCTCTTTTAAACTAAAGTAAGTCAAAACCGGGCGCTCATGGAGAGGCTGGCCATCAACCAGCTTAAGGTGGCTAACAACATCTACAACACACAGTCAAACGGTTAGAAACAATGTATTAATAAGCTATACGGGTTTTGAATTTATAAAACAAACAGATGGTTAATAAGTTCGGGATGTTGTATAAGTTTGAACTTGATAAGAAATCATCTAATTCTTACTCTTCTCCGCTAAAACAAATAAAGTAAATATTTTTTTTTTCAAAGCAACGCTAATATACCTCTTCATCGATCATAAGCATCTCAATCCCAAGAAGGATGTCAGGTCCTCCTTTCACATTCTTGCGAGCTTCCCAGTGATGAAGAAGCCTAAACTGCATGGTGGAATCTCCTAGCCCTGGTGAAACATGTCGGAAGAGGAGAGGGGAAGAAGCTTTGCCGGTGAGGATTGCGGTTTGTTTGCCCATGATGAAGGTATGGATTTTTTCGATCTGAGGAAAGAGTGATGTGGAAGGATGTATAAATAGTCTGAGAAGAAGAGAACACAAAGAGATAGATATCATCGAGCCGGAGGAGAGATGTGGAGGGTCAATAGTCATCTTGATTAGAGGATTTATGGCAGACGACTAAGCAGCCCAGGGACCAGGACGGGGACCGGAAACCGGGAGGGGAACAAGGACGGAAAACGTCAAACTTAAAATTCATAGATACGGATACGGCATATATATATATATATATATATATATATATATATATATAAAATACCTATACATCAAATAATTGAAACATCCCACATAAGATTTAAACAGTTTTTAAAATAGTTAGAAAACAATAGAATAAACTAATAATAGTTATATGACCAATACGAAAATAAACAATCAAACATATATATATATATATATGTGTGTCAATTGTCCTAAGCTAAACATAAAAGTAATAGAAAATCTATAGTATTAGTATAAACAAATTCAGATGGTTAAATATTATTTTTGAGAAAATTTCAAAAAACACGTTAGGTCACTTGGTTAACAGTTGTAGACTATAATTTTTGGGTTCGACTTTTTTTGTTCGTATAAATGAAGGTCAAAATGGTCATTGACATTTACCCTTCATCTTCTCTACACTAGGGGTGGGCGTTCGGGTACCCGTTCGGGTTCGGATCGGGTGTTTCGGATTTTCGGGTATTTCGGTATAGAGGTGTAGAACCCGTTCGGGTATTTCTGTACTTCGGGTCGGGTTCGGGTATTTTAAGTTCGGTTTCGGTTATTTCGGATCGGGTTCGGATATTTAGATTTTGAAGAAAAAAAAATGAAAATTTTCATTTCTCAAATTTCTTGTATTTAAATATATAACTTTTCACTTAACTATTTTTTATTTTTAATAGATTGCATGGTTAATAGATTTGGACATAACATTTTCAAACTAAAAAGACATTAATTTGGTTATTGTTTTTAAATTTTGGATGTAACTTTTTGTTAATTGCTGAAATAAAAAGTTTGACATGCATTTTAAGCGAAAAACAAATCATCTTCTACGTAATTGTATGTATATCATATGAATTTAAAGTATGTGTAGTATCAATATAAATATTTTATATAAAATGAAAGATGTAAACTATAAATATAAGGTTAATTATCATATGTTCGGTTATTTTCGGATATCTATTCGGGTTCGGATATTACCCGTTCGGGTTCGGATATCCAATCTCTCCTAATTCAATACCCGTTCGGATATTTTGCTACTTCGGTTCGGATTTCGGTTCGGGTTTTTCGGATCGGGTTCGGGTGCCACTTCGGATTTCGGGTAAAATGCCCACCCCTACTCTACACGATCTGAAACTTAATCTATAGCCGCCAAAAATTTTCTTACTTGATTTTTTTTATCAACTTTTCTTACTATTGATTTCTATGGTTCCATCATCTCATTTTAATTTTTTTTTAACATGTAAAAGATAAATCTAAACATTTCTTAGTCATATTTCAAGCAAAAAAAATCATGAACATGGCTTAGAAACGTTTCTGAGATGTCTCGGTTGACTAACCAAACCGTCCCCATTTGAGTCCTCTCCGTCTGTACCCGTGCCGTACCCGTCCCCGCGCCGAACCCGATACGTGAGACGGCACTAAGTCGGCGTACCCGTGCAACTTGACGATTGAGGTTCCATCTTGAATGGAGGCGTTATGCGGGAGGCGATGGGGAAGGGAATCGATGTCGGCATCGAGACATCGATAGATGGGAGGCTGATTGTGTTTCGCTTAGAGTTACGGGGGAGATGATATTTACTTTGGACATAATACGTAAGAGGCTGGGCCAGTACGTGACTTTTTTTTTAATTTTTGGGTTGAAGCCCAGTCTGGGATGACATGGCATATTGGTTGGTCAGGAATTTTTTTGCCTATGTGGCACACTTTGGAAGCCTCCAAAATAGTCTCTTTTATATAGTAGGATATAAATGAGTTATTTTTGGGTTATCATCTACATACTTTTTTTATGAAGGGGTTATCATCTACATACGCCAATACTCTTAAAATAAAGTAATAACATTTTTGGTATCATCTACATATATGCTAATAATCTTGAAAGAAATAAACTTTACCTTATCTATAGTTTTAATTATATGGGATACTTGTTAGTTGCCACCACCCCTTTGGCCATTCAAACACGTCATTTAGGAGGCGACTGGTTTTCCCGCTAGCACCCGCAAACGCAGCTTTTGCGGTTGGTAGCGGTTGTCGGCGGGTTGTAACAATCACTCAAATCGCTCTAAATCACTCTAAACCGCTTCAAACCGCTTCAAACCGCTTCAAACCGCTCCGAATCTCATAAATTCAAAAGCTGGCTCCAGCTAGCGTTTGCGGTTGCGGGCGGTTGCGGGAGGTTAAATTTTTTTTCTTTTTTTAAAAACAATATATATACAAAAGTAAAAATATTTAATAAAAAATTTAAAATTGATATTATGAAAATATTAAAATATATCTATTATATTTTAATTAATATTATAAAATTTTATAATAAAACAATTTCAATAAATTTTAAAAAATTAAAATTATAACTTTCTAAATATAAATTTTATATTTATTATAATTTTATGATTTTTGATATTTTTATAATTATATTAAATGTAAATATTGTTAATTTATTATTTGACTGTTACCGCATTTGGTAGTTAACCAGTCATAAGTCACCCGCAAATGCACCAATTTTTAACCGCAGTACCAGTCGTACAAATCTCTTAAAACCGTTAAAAATCGCAACCGCCCACATCCACAAACTCCCGCAACCGCAACCGCTGCGTTTGAACCAGTCAGACCCTTATTCATAGTGCAAACGCCAAAACCTCAAAAATAAATTTTTGCTAGAGATTATTTCCACAAGATTTCACCTAGTAACAGAAATTATGGATAATATTTACATATAATTAATGTAAAATAAAGTTTCAAATATTTTATATTTCAGAAAAATAAATGAATAATGAGGAAGATATGTGCCTATATATACTATTTTGACAATAATATTCCTATTAATTACGATCTTTCTAAGAAACAAACAAGTTTCATCATGTATTGGCTAAGAATTTGAACAATACCACCCCCCCCCCCCCCCCCCCCCCACCCCTCACCCAGAAAAAAAGGATTCAACTAAAATTTGCAGTTGCACCATTCTTTCCCAAATTTGTAATGTCACTCGTACGAATAAAATGACACGATCTCATATATATATATATACATGTATATTTTATTTTTTTCGTCTCATATCTTGAATCAGTACTACGCATGCTTTAGATAATGACTCCGAGTGGACGATTTCAACGAGATTTTAGAAAATCATTTAAAAAGAAAGATGAAGGAGACCATAATCCTATTCTTTTATTGTGGAGTAATGCAACAAGATTGTGCCATTGTGGTATATAGTTGACTCTCCATATTTTCGGAATCTTTTGGCTTTGGCCAAAGAGACCAGAATTTAGTGAAAAGCTGCCTGTTTAGAGCCATGAGAAGTGATTGGTTCAACCTATGGCTAATGGGCTATAGAACCACTATAGTTCATATCTTCTCCAATCGGCGTTTTCGACACAACCAATTTTGTTTATACCTAGCTAACACATAAATATAGTTCTTTATGTAGACTACTATCTTTTTTTTTTTTGTCATCTGAAAGATTATATTATCACAGGTGAAATACAGTCGAAACACACCTAAGCCGGCAAGAAACATTTTTCTTCCGGAGCCATAAGCCGGCAAAGATCGAAATCTTTCCAGAGCCATAAGAGAAAACTACTAGACAACTAAAAACGATTTACAAGAAACTCTAATACATAAGCCAAAATCCAAAACATAAACGAAGGAGTAGCGTTGATGATTGCAGTCCAAAACGCAGAGCACATCGATCTCCAAACAAAGGATAGAGACAGGTCCAAGAGACTTCATAGAGAGGGGTAGGGGACCTGAAAAAGATTCCTATCCAAAGAGCCAAAACATAAGGGTGGAGGATCCTCAAAGTTCCCGCAGCAACGATCCGGTACTTACATCAGTCCGTCCATATAGTAACATAGGTGAGCCCAAATGGATCTTCAAGGGAGACACGAATACTGAAGCACTCCAAAGAAACTTACACACTGAACATGGCTAAATAAGAGTTCTTGTAAACCATCTAAAACCGAAGATTAAATGTTTCTGCTGGATAGAAGAGCCAAGAAACCTCTGATGCCTCACTTGAGAGACTGCCAGACCAAACCCGAACAATGAAGAACCCACATCTGAACCAGCTAAAAACGACCACTGCGAACCAGAAACCAGATAAGGTCTTATGTAGACTACTATCATTCAGTTTAATATTTCGCGCACTTTTAACTTTCTTATGAAAGTATTATCTTGCGAGTGGTCAAAATAGTGAAAGTATTTTAAAAATAGTTAAGAATTTTTTTAGTTGAGTTGAATCCAACTCTCTATTTGGTCTTCGACTGATTACCCATTAAACGCAGCTAACCACAAGACAGACGAGTGTTTACGCATAGCATAAGAAAATTATTATACTTTTTTTTTTTTTTTGATAAAATTACAGGAGAACTTACGAAACTTATTGCATTGATTAGCGACGAAGTTTATACTTATCCCACTATTTCTAAGTTGTTTTGATTAGCGACCAAGTGTTTTTAGTATGAAACTTCTTGTATTTTCCTCCTATACTTCTCTCCACACGAATATCTGGATTTGTTTGCTGAATGTTTTAAGCTAATTTGTATGAGTTAATCTTCTATAACATTCAGCAATTGTGATATATGATCAGGCCCAGCTTAAAATGTATGTGGGCCATGTGCCATACAATAAATTTTACCTGTGTAAATACATGATTTTAAAAATTAGATCCTTGATTTTAAAGAACTCTAAAAATCAAGGCCCTAAAAGAGGTAAAACTCAAAAAGTCAGGACCCTAAAAAAGGTAAAATTCAAAAAATAAGGGTTCTAAAACAGGTAAAAGATTATAATGAAAATAAGGGAGCCCAGTGCATTTGCACCTTCAACACCACCCCGAAGCCGGCACTGTATATGATTTTTCTTTTTCTTGGAATTAAAATGTAACATTGCGGTATATGATAAAATATGTTGAAAGGTTTTAAAAGATTAATTTAGCTATTCATGTCACCAAAATGCATATAACTTTTTGGACACATAATTCTAGAACAAATATTGTTTGAGATGAAGTAGTAGAAATTTGTGTGATCTATTATGAAGTAATTCGCGACATAGTGTGAATGCGATGATCGAAATATTATTGTTGGAAGAAATTATGTGCCTCTTGATTTTCGATCTATGATTCATAAACTCTTTGCCTCCTTCTTTTATTTTTACTTTGTTTTGTTTTGTCTTACCGGTTTATGTGTATTAATTTCTTAGTTTTTACTTCTTTTCGATCTCCATCATCATTTCTCTTTTCTCACCTGCCCTTTCCTTTTGCTGATTTCTTCTATCTGATTTTACTCTTTGCTCGTAACTTGATGACGTCTCCTATCAATGAGATTTTGGTAAAATATTTATACTCCTATGTTTTTCTCGGTTGTGGTTCCCGATGGTTTGTCGTATTGACTTGCCTACTGCGCACAGCTTTCCTGCTAGCACTACTAGCAGATCTATCAATTCTTTCATTTGAGTAGGATTTGGATTCTGACGTCGATCCCAATGGGTGGGGGGGGGGGTCACCACACAACTTATGTTGAAGGTTCCTTCGAGCAGACTTTGGTGGTGATTTCTGATAATGTGTTCCACGCTTAGAGATTTATTAAGAACACCTTAATGCTGATGCTAGGAATGAGCATAAAATCCGTAACCTGAAATTCGAACCGAATCCGAATAAAAAAACATGATTCGTACCCAGTTTAAAATAAAATAAAAATATTCGAATGGGTCTTGTAGGTGATACAAAACATATACTTGAAGTGTTATTAACCGAATCCGAACGGGTAACCCGAAAAAAACAAAAAAAACCCCAAAAAAAATCGATCTGAACGTCCAAATTAATATGCAATATAAATATTAGAAACATAAATATGTTCTTCAAATATTCAATTCCATATTTACTTTGATATGATATCTAAAAATAAGTATTTAAAGTTTGAGTAAATACCTTAAATACCCAATTATATATAAATAAGTATTTATTTTTTATGTTTGGCTTTTAAATTTTAAATTTTATTGTGAGTTTATCCGAACTGATCTGATATACCCTGAACCCGAACAATATATGGTTACTTTATGAGTTTTACGATATGATACAAATTATAACTGAAACCGATGTGTTATATCCGAATCTGACAAACACTTAAAATTTTACTAGAATGAGAGCTAGGGTATGATACAATTAGAACTGAAATCCGAAAAACTAGATCCTAACACCAACATGTATCCAAACGCTTGCTGATCCTATCATAGTTGATGATATTTATATTTTGTGTCTAGTGGAAAAAATGATGTTGGTGGATTCATAAATGGGCCAGAAAAAATTAGTATAAGGTCCCAAATCTTATATATTAAAAGAGAAGTCATGACTTCTTTCATGTGCGATTTTTTTTTTATTTGGACCATCACTTAGAAATCTTATTAAATATATTTTATTAAGAATAATAATACATAGAATCTTTAAAATACTTTAATCATAATATCTTTTGATATTTTTTTATTTAAAATATAAATATATTTATTTTAAAAATCTAACAAATCTGTTTTAAAAGATTTTTATAAGATCTTCATTTTCGAAATTATATTTAAATATTTTTAATTAATTTCAAAATTAGTTTGAAATATTATTATACATTAATAAATTCAGTAATCATTTATAAAATAAAAAATAAAAAATTCTGTAATATTTTATATATTATATAATCATAATCAATCATATTAAAAGAAAATTATTATATTGAGCTAAGTATAATAAAATTGAATTAAATTTATAAATTTTATAAATTTTATTTTCATAAGCATAAAATATTTATGTTCAAAAATAAAATCTAATATGTTGGTAAGATGGATTAAGCAAAATATATAATACATGTATAAAATTAACATGTATTTCTTTAAAGCTTATAATATAAAATCTTTGTAACTACTTTAATCATAATATATTTTCATTTTAAATATAATATATATTTATATATTATATTTAAAAATTCTAATAAATCTGTGTAAAAGTATTTTAACAATAATTTAATATATTTTAAGTTATCGTTTATAAAATGAAAAATAAATAAATTATATCCTATTTTACCCACTTTATAGTCATGATCATGTTAAAGTACAATTATTATACTTAAATAAATATGCTAAAAGTATATTCAATTGATAAATTTATAAATTTTATTTTCATAAATATAAATTATTTATTTTAAAAATATAATATGATGAACGGCTTAAAATTAACAAACCTTATAATACATGTCTAAAAATTAACATATCTTAGACTTTTGTATATACAATAATATATTATCTAAAATGAATAAGTATAAAAAATATTAGTAAAAAGAAAAACAGCTTTGAAACACGGGTCAGAATTTAGCATAAATTAAATACAAAATAATTTTTAAATATGTTTTCTCATGAATATAAGAATTTGCTTAATACTAAATGCATATACAATAAGATAAATATATAATAAGAAGTAAAAATACATAAAATTTTAACCAAATGATTAATTATAACATGTAAATTATAAAATTATTATATTTGAAATATTTATATAAACATTTAAGTATATGATTAATGTTAAAAAAATATCACTAATGTTTAAAAATAATAATTTATGTATAAAAAAAGTAAAAACAAACATCCGCGCGGTTGCGCTGGTCAAAATCTAGTATATTCTTACAATTGCAAAATGTCGATGACTGCCATCTAATTTGCAAAAGGGTTTGTTCAATTATGGGTTCTATGAATCATTAAGCCAAACTGCAATTTCGTAACTAGGGGTGGGCGTTCGGGTACCCGTTCGGGTTCGGATCGGGTATTTCGGATTTTCGGGTATTTCGGTATAGAGGTGTAGAACCCGTTCGGGTATTTCTGTACTTCGGGTCGGGTTCGGGTATTTTTAGTTCGGATTCGGTTATTTCGGATCGGGTTCGGATATTTAGATTTTGAAATAAAAATTAAAATTTTTATTTCTCAAGTTTCTTGTATTTAAAAATATAACTTTCAGTTAACTAATTTTTTTATTTTTAATAGATTGAATGGTTAATAGATTTGGACATAAAATTTTAAAACTAAAAAGATATTAATTTAGTTATTTTTTTTAAAAAAATTGGATGTAACTTTTTGTTAATTTTTGAAATAAAAAACTTGACATGCATTGTAAGTGAGTAGCAAATCATTTTTTCGTAATTATATGTATATCATATGAACTTAAAGTATGTGTAGTATCAATATAAATATTTTATATAAAATAAGAGATGTAAACTAAAAATATAAGGTTAATTATACATATGTTCGGTTATCTTCGGATATCCATTCGGGTTCGGGTATTATCCGTTCGGGTTCGGGTATCCAATCTCTCCTTATTCAATATCCGTTCGGATATTTTGCTACTTCGGTTCGGATTTCGATTCGGATTTTTCGGATCGGGTTCGGGTGCCACTTCGGATATCGGGTAAAGTGCCCACCCCTATTCGTAACATTAACGAATCGAGCTATTTTGTACTTTGCAAGACTAATAATATTTCCTCAAATGGAAGCAGAGAATAGGGGTGGGCGTTCGGGTACCCGTTCGGGTTCGGATCGGGTATTTCGGATTTTCGGATATTTCGGTATAGAGGTGTAGAACCCGTTCGGGTATTTCTATACTTCGGGTCGGGTTCGGGTATTTTTAGTTCGGTTTCGGTTATTTCGGATCGGGTTCGGATATTTAGATTTTGAAGAAAAAAAAATAAAATTTTTTATTTTTCAAATTTCTTGTATTTAAATATATAATTTTCACTTAACTATTTTTTATTTTTAATAGATTAAATGGTTAATGGATTTGAACATAACATTTTCAAACTAAAAAGATATTAATTTGGTTATTGTTTTTAAATTTTGGATGTAACTTTTTGTTAATTGCTGAAATAAAAAGTTTGACATGCATTTTAAGTGAATATCAAATCATCTTTTATGTAATTATATGTGTATCATATAAATTTAAAGTATATGTAGTATCAATATAAATATTTTATATAAAACAAAAGATGTAAACTAGAAATATAAGGTTAATTATACATATGTTCGGTTATCTTCGGATATCCATTCGGGTTCGGATATTACCCGTTCGGGTTCGGATATCCAATTTCTCCTAAATCAATACCCGTTCGGATATTTTGCTACTTCGGTTCGGATTTCGGTTCGGGTTTTCCGGATCGGGTTCGGGTGCCACTTCGAATTTCGGGTAAAGTGCCCATCCCTAGCAGAGAAGACTAATAAAACATGGAATCATTAAGAGCAATAATAAACTTGAGAAACGAGTGTTGACAAATCCTACATTTTTACCCCCTAAACCCAACAACTATTGCAGTACACCCCTAAAACAAAGGCACTGCTCCGGATTCATATATCACACAATAATGGAGCAAAGGCACACACACAAGATACAATAAAAGTTAAGTTGTCATGGCTTGAGATGGCAATTTGGGGTGGCTATGCTCTGCTTCATAAGTAACAATAAGCATTGCCGGATCTTCCAAGCATCTCTCAACGTGCTTCCTCGCTGGACAACCTCTCATGCTACTGCATTTGTAATATCCCCTGCACACACACATTATTATTATCCTCGCTGATCAAATGTTTTTGTTGTCTAGTATGAGTTCATCAATCAAGAGAGAGTGTACCTGGGATAAGGAGAGCCCTTGATGGGTTTCTGACCATACTTTCGCCACGAATAATCATCAGGAGGGATATCTGCAACCTTGTTACTTATAGCAGGCACTCTTATCGATCTCCTAACCCTATGTTTCCTGTCAATTTCCAACAATGTTTTAATGCACAATCTTTCATTCTCTGTAATGAAATACAAAACAAAACATGCAAATGACCTTTTCTTAGAGCAGTGGCATCGGCTAGAGCTCCCGCATTTGATGAGGCATTTTCTCTTAGAGTGCTGAGAACTCTGAACCCCTACCAAATGGAAGGAGTTGTTTCCTTCTACATTAGCAACGCTGCCATCTATGCTAAGGGATGAAACAAAGGATCTAGTGGATGACATGGTTTGAGTACAGCTCGAGTTGTCAAAACTCAAGCTTATCCCGCCGTTGCACTTCCTTAGCATAATCTCACCTTGACGTTTCTGTTGTTGTTGCTGCATCTGATGACGGTGAGCCTCCAAGCGTTCATGTAACTGTTGATGTTCAGGAAACATATTCTGATGGATTGACTGGTTAAGCTGAAGGAGAGGCGCTTTTGCTTTTACATCTGAGTTCAAACTGAAGGACCTGGTCCCTAAAGTGAGGGAATCAGTGCTCAACTCATGGAAACCAGACCGGAGCACCTTCTGAGATGGTGGAGGTTCTGTTCTTTGGTGAACAGGATCAAGGAAGATGCTTTGAGACAAATGGGTCTGAGGTTCCTTAGCTCTTCTAAACCTGGCATGACCCACACTAGTAGTACTTAACAGACTCGACGCTCTCTTGAACATAAACACAGCTTCTCTAGTCTCAGACAGTAAACTCACGTTGTTGTACTCTTGATCTTGTTGATGTGGTGTACATAAGAGGTTAAGAACTCTATGAGAACTCTCTACAGCTGCTCTGTTGGCTCCTTCTATCTCCTCCATGTCTTTAAAGTTTAAACCTCCAAAGACTCTTAAAAAAAACAAAATCACTAATCTAGCCTAGAAACCAAAATGGGAAAGACCCAGATAGTAAAGTTTCCATTTTTACACAAACCCATCTCCACAGGAGACAAAAGAAAGAAGTTGCCTTTCTTAAGCTTGAAGAAGAAAAGATACAAGCTTTATCAAAGGAGGATCAAACCGAAACGAGAGAATGATGAGGAAGCGAAAGCAAAACGGAGGAGGTTCCTTGCAAGGTTTAAAGATAGGGGGGGTGTTAATGAGTTGTCAAACTGAAGATTCCTCCACCATCTTTCATTAAAGAGGTTCGAGAAAACGAAAGGTGTGAAGAGAAGACTTTCTTGACTCTCTCTCTCTCTCTCTCTCTCTCTCTCTCTCTCTCTCTGTAGCTTCTGCAATCACTCAACCACATCCCTCTGTTTTTTTTTATATTGTGATTTTACCCCAAAAACCACTGTGTAGAAATCATTTCTAAAGAAAAAAAAGACGAACTTTTATTCTGGCAAAAGCAAAGAGAGAGAAGAAAAAGGACGAAACCGGCTTCTGAATTCAGAGATGGGCCCCATTTAAAGACCTTAACTTATGTGAGATTTTGATTTAGAAATAATAATTAAACTAGGTTTTTGATCCGCGATCACAAAGCGCGAATATATTTTTTGTTGATAATCTATTCTATTAAAAAAGCAGTATGACCAGTTGATAAAAGTTGTGTCCAACTATTATTCTTTCTATTTAAAAGTTTTTTAATTATTCTCTTTTTTATTTAAACACTAACTGCTGTTAATCTTATATATTTCTACCGAATATAGTAACCACCTCCATTAGTTAATTCCTATATTCTCGGGAGTCGGGACCCATAACTCCCAAACATAAAAGAAGGTTCTTTCGTGCTTTAATTTGTTTTTTGTTTCAATCATCTTGAACGATCATCATATGATCAAAGACAATATGTTTACATCGATTGTTGGGCAATTGTATATTTGTTTGCTTGACCTAAATGGATCCATTATAAAAAAGAGAGTACAATTGCTACATTAATAAAGCCTAACCTAAAATAAATATAAACTCACTTTCAATGGTATTTGTTAACTTAATAATATATAGTTATAATTAATATTTGTTATTATCGTGATATACAGTTACCCAACAGCCCATGAGTAAAAATCAATATAAAAAAATATAATCTAATAATATATAATTTTCAAAATTAAATCAAATTTTACACCAATAAAATAAAAATCAATTAAGCTAAATAATATATAACGAGAACTGTTTTATAAGAAGCTTAAATTAAGTAATATCCATTCTATTAAATACATATATATATATATTAAACAGAATATACTAAAATTATTTTTTCAAAGATTTTTTAGAAAATTGTTCTGTTTTCGGTGCGGGTTGGATTTCATATTGGTTTTTGGGTATAATACTTTAAGAACTGTTCGAATATATAAGCCATGTTTAATAAAGTATGAAACTTTGATTTTCGGATCGATTCCGAGTCGGGTTTTTTAAGCACGAATATTCTTGACTAATTATGTTAGGTAACTACTAAAAAATATAATATATTGTAAACTTTACGAATAAAGTTTAAAAATAATTCTAAAATATATACGACACAAATGTATAGTTATGTAACTTGACATATTTAATATGGTTACCAAAAATTATATTAAATTAAATTAATATTAAATATAAATATGATTACAAAAAATAATACAAAAAAATATTTAAGAAAATTCAAACAAAAAATATACCCGCCCTTTTAAGGGCGGGTCAGAATCTAGTTTCTATTAAAAAATATATAACCTTATTTGTTTTGATTAGATAGAACATAATTTAAAACTTTACTATCATGATGTTTCTTAAAATAGTGAGATGTAAATATTTTAGTTTTAATTTTTTCCTAAATATATTAAATATAAGTTTTTTTAGTTTTGCAAGACTTTATATTATACCAAATAGTTTAAATATGGTGTTTTTGTATTTAAGCCGGATCTGCAATCGAACCAGTAAATTAAATCTAATGACATGTAGAAATCTATTTAAATTTTATTGAAAACTTCATTAGTTAAAAACTGATAAAATCTCGTAAAAATACTTGAAATCCATCATTAACCCGCAAACTGACACAGTTGTTAATTTATGAACATGATTTACTATTAATTTTTTTTTTTTATTGATAATACATAATAAATTATATTTTTGTCTATTTTTAATAATTTTGACTTGCACACGTCATCTTTTTTTTAAAAAAAATTATTTTTAAAAAAGTAAAGGTTTATAATAGAAGATTTGTTTTGGGCCACTGAACAATAAAAGATATTTTATGGGTACGATTTTGCAAAAGTAGTGTCGATGGAACACTATCTATAAAAATAGTTTCTTTTTTCCACGGCAGTATATTAGATACTAGTGGTTTGCCCGCGCTTCGCGCGGGATTTTTATCATTTATACAATTTTATTGTGAACTTTGTTGTTGAATATAATTTTTTTTATTGTAAATTAACTATTGGAGCTGCTAGTGTTAAAGTTTATTTATTTTTATTTAGTAACTAATACTCGCCTCGAGGTGGTGCTAGTTGTGGATAAGGGAGAGTATATGCTGGGAACATGGTAGGGGTATTCAATGAAACCAACTAAAACCAAATCGAATCAAAATAGAAAAAGAGGTTTACGTTTGGTAATACCGAATATACCGAAAGAATGTTACTTTAAAAAAAAACATGGTATATAGATATGATATGGTATATAACTGAGCAAACTGAATAAACCGACTAATTAATAGTAGTATAGTTATATGTAAGTTACATAAATATAATTAATAATATATACATAATTTATTTTATAGATATGATCTTCATAATTAAAATGTTGATTTTAGTAATTTAATATTTTGTTTTAAGTTAATCTTTTCCAATCTTTTTATCAAATTAAACAAAACATAATTTTTACCTTTTTGTTGAAAAATATATAATATTTTTTATTTAATAATATTATAGATCACTAATTTTCTTATTTTTATTCTATAAAAATATTATTATTATTAACTTAATATGTTTAATAATTATTTTAAATAGTAAAATAAAAAAATAAAAATATTCTATCTAAAACCCAAAATATCTTCATGTTTTATTAAAACCAATATCTACTCATATAAAGTAAATTCACAAAAAAATATTACTAAAGATAAATATATTTATGTTTTTTTGGTATAAACCCAAACAAACCAATAACCGATGGTGTATAAACCGAACCAGACCGAATTAGATATTGTTTTAGTATGATAGATTTTTTTATAAACTTAAATACCAGAAAACCGAAAAAACCTAACTGAGACAGAACCGGAATCTGAATTGAACACCTAGAATGTGGTTACCCTTTGAAGTTGAGTTATATTTTTTAATAATGTGTGATTGTATTGTGAATATCTTGAAAAAAAAAATTGGTTTAGTAAGTGGATTTATTTAAATATGAATGGAAGTAGTTGGACAATATATTTTATTTGTTGTTTACGTAAACGTGCATGGTGGCTTATTATAGCTGCATGTGCTTCAAATGAAGAAGACAAAATTTTAATTTGCTTATAAGGTTGCATAGCTTCATTAGGAACCATTTATGATGTTTAGCTAGTTGTCTCTTGGCAGAAACAAAGTTTTTAAAAAGAAAACAACAACATTGTAGCTCACTACGTCTTGTGCTCAAGTCATATGGAAACTCGAGAACACCTCTTCAGAAGACGCTCGTATACTCAGCAGATTTGGAAGGGATTGACAAATAAACTGTGGCAGGAAATTATGATCTACGTTCGAGGGTTTGCCAAATGTGTGAAACATGGTAGGAACTTTTTTTGTGTCAAGAACTTAAAAAAGAAAACATTATGTTAGTGTCAAAAATAAACATTGTGCGTCTAGCTTACTCGGCTCGAGAGATATCCAATTGTGACACATACAACACTAAGACATGTGAAGTTCCGTTAACTGCCAGCTTAGACAAACCGAAATCTGAAACATTAACCCTCATGTGTTTATCAAGTAATATTTTACTTGTGTGACTGCTTGAACATACCAGGTGTGAAGATACTCGAATCCTACACAAAACAATCATAAACCAACAAAATCAGATACCTCAAAATGGTAGGAACATAGATTGTAACACTTTGTTTTGTACTAAGGTTCACAAGACCTCTGGCTGCATCTTTAGCTATTTCTAACCGTTTAACCAAAGTAAGAGGCTTTAGAGAATGCATCCATAGCGTTTTTTGCCTCGTCTTGTGGATGCATATCTCTAGGATTTGTTCTCACCCCAAGCAAACTGGATACACATTTTGCTAATTCTCCATATAAGAGTTGTGGACTTGTGATGTATGACAGGTATGTAAATATGAGTATGTACCTTTTCGTTGCTCAAGAGGGTCGAAATGTAGATGCTACTGCGTTGAATGAAAACGGAGGAGATAATGTTACATGCTCTCCTTGCAAGCTTCATTTGATGAATATAGTTGGGGACATGTGGATAAAAAAAGGTTTAATGAGAGGATGAGATTCTCATCTAATAAGATCCCAAAGAATAGGAACAAAACAAATTTATTTCACTTGCTTACTACTGGGTGATACCATAGGTTCCCAAATAAATCCATGTTTTAATGAGGAAAAAGTAAAATTTTACATTATATAATTCATATGTATGACCAATAATACCTTGTCGAAACTCATCTGAAATGTATTGATGAATGAATTCCCATTTTTTACTTATGGGCCACCTCTAACTTCAAGAGAGGAAGAATGTTAGGCTCATATTCGTAAGCACTTCAAGATATAAATGAAAGAAAACTTATAAATGGAACTCAAATCAGAACGTTTGATCTGCCGGATCACAAAATCGCACCTTCACTCATAGATAGTTTGCGTCTGGTGAAGCTGCTTTCTATGAGCTGTTACGATCGTTTAAGGCTCCAGAGTTCCTATCTGAAACACAAAACAAATCATCATCTTCATGAATGAGTAAAACGATCTGGTTTCCCAAATTCATCACACCTAAACGCAAATGATCATCATAGTCCCTAATATTATGAAGCTCCTAATTCAACAAAACAGAGAAACAATAATAAGAAGAAATTAAGACTGTGAAGGGAAGTAGAAATACCTTTCCATCAACCAGAACCGTATCAAAACTACCAGCTCTCCACTCTCTTAACATTGCGTCCCTCCCGTAAACGAAGCAGTCTTGTCACAACACTCTCCCTACAACAACCAGCCTTCAGCTAAAGGGGTATCAAATTGGGAGTTAGACATTACCAGAGGGTTTGAGGGAGAAATTTTGGGATCTATGAGGTCATAGGTATGAAGGGATTTGGAAAGAGATCTCAGCCCGTATATAAATAATCATTGAGAGAGGTACAGAAAATAGCAAAGATGCATTGAAGAGGATGTAGTGGGTTTACTCGATTGAATGTAATAACTACAGAACCTTACTCTTGCGCCCCAAAGTGGAGGTGAAGCGGTACGGTTGTTATGTCGCAGAGCGTTGTTAGCCTCCGACCTCCGAGTATCACAGATTTGTTTCCGATTAGGTTTGGGTTGGGCCTGATATTAATACTTATATAAAACAGAAAAAGTGACAGGGTTATTAAGTTGTTAATAAACTAATTATAGCCCAATAAAAACTTAAGTCCAAACCAGCATGTGCGTAAAAGTCTAAAATGTCGGGAAAAAGAAGGTGGACACGTGTCCAATTTTAAAACACTCTCTGCTGAGGTGGCTCAAGGAGGAGAGTTTCTGTCCTACTTTATTAGTATATAGATTTAAAAAATCTAGTTGTTACCAATTTTGAGAAAGCAAATAGCGTCGGATATACCGAACATTGCTCAAATTTAATTATGAAACAACTTCTCGGGTCTATTTTCTTGCCTTTAATATCGGCTGATATATTTTGATATTTATTGATTCTTTAAAATTGGGAAAGTTTATAATTAATTGTATGTTATTAATATCATAACTTAATTCATGCGAAATCATACCTAAAGATATTGTATCTAGTTATCAATTCAAAGATGTTTGAAAATGAATATCAGATACCATAAGTAGGTGAAATTGTGTAAAAGTTGTTAGGGATCAAAATACATTATATATTTGATTTATAATGTACCATAAATAGGTTCATTGATTTACAAAAGTTGTTATGGATCTAACACAATTCTTGGTCAAATCTAATTTATAAAATACCATAAAATAGATTAATCTATGATTTTTAGTATAAGAATCAGGGTTTACGGTATAGAAAATGGTTTGACATCAAACACTGCATAAATATGAGTTTCAAAAAATATGGTACGACTCATATAAAAGTTAAAAAAGAATGTCATCTGTTTAGTCGACTTACAATCTACTATTTTAGACATGAAAAGATTATGTTAATTATAAGCATAGGCATAACTATGTAGTCATATTTAGTAACATATTGACATAACCGTATAATGTTAATGTAAATTATGTTGCTAAACGTTTGGAATATGTACGTGTAAAAAAATGAGTTTTTAGATTTCATGTGACACCTAGAGAAAATATAATAGGTTAGAACAAATAATTGAGAAAATATAACAGGTTAGATCCGATAAAGAACATTTAAATCTGTTAAGTCATTTGACATAACCGATTATTAAGCTAGAATAAATTAATTGTTTATTTAATAAGTATAATAGTATATGAAGTGATTTTATATTTAGTCACAACATTTTCAATAGGTCCAAAAAAACATGCCACAGTAATTTCAAATAAGACTCTATTTTAATAGATTAGATTTAACGCAAAGAAAGCAATTAAGCTTCTCTGTAATCATGACATTAATAAATCAAATTTAGCTTAAGGATATTTTGCATGCATAAGATTCTGTGGCTTTTTTTTGCCTCATGTCATCGTTATATACAAAGTTTCAAGTAAAGTAAAATTTAAGATCGTTTAATTCCAACGTTTTGAGTTTACTTTTTGTAAGTAAAACCAAAACTCCCAATCCCAAAAGAAAAAGTGAAATTAAAAGCTTCTTTTCTTCTGCAGTTTCTAACGGTTACTTTTATTTTACCAAATTTCCTTCTCTTTTACGGATTCTCAGTAGAAATCAAAATGACGATTTTAGCAATTTTTTTTTTTTTTTTTGTAAAATGTTAAATTTATACCATTTTTGTTTGAGACAGAAATTACACACAAACAAGGAAAATGAAATGCAACTATCTACCGCAACACCGAAAACAAAAAGGAAAACACGATAGCAACAATCAGAAACTGCACCATTAGAACCCATTCGATCAGAGCAAGTCTATCTTTGGCTTCAGATTGCGATGAACCATCACACTATCAGTCTAAGTGTACCAAAACCTCTGGCTTGTCTAGTGTATTTGGTACACTTAGACTGATACACACAAGAGTCGCAATGTCGAGTCACCTTTTTTTTTTAAATTTATAACTTCCTTTTTTTTGGTTTGACAATCGAGTTTAGCACAAAGTTAAAATTAGAAAGATGAATACAAAAATATCTACTGATTAAACATTTAAACGGTTCCATTACTATACTACTTTGCTATTTGCTGAGTAACTGTTGTACAGTATTAGAGCCTTCCCCCGTATATATATGTATATATCAATCTAACATTATTGTAAAAGGTTTTTTATAAAATACTAGAAATAAAATAAATGCTATACAAAATTGACCCGAGAATCATAGAAATCACCAACCCATTTGCTATCTATACTATTATTTGAGAAGTGAATTTGCGGATTTGTCATGTTCTCCATAACTTTAGTTTGTCTTGCTTACTTGTCATATTCTCCATGATTTTAGATAATTTTGCTTATTTGTAATGTTTTAAATAAAAACTACATTTATCTAAAAGTTTATGATTGTGTATATGGTATTTTAATTCATGGAGGATTTGTTAACACATGTACAAAGTAACACTTGACCAATAAATAATTGTATATATGATATCTTTAATAATAATAAATATTTAAATTTAATATAAACTATTTTTATAAATTCATATATTATTTTAATCTTATTTTTAATATTAAAAAACAAAAGATAAAAATTAAATATTAATCTAATAAACTGAATATAATGTATATAAATATGTTCAAAAATATTACAATACGTGAGAGTTTCCAAATATTTAAACACAATAACGAATATTTTTTTTTGATGAATTTTTTTATAATATATAAATAATTTGATGCTTGATTTAAAAATTTTTGAGAGTATAAACAATAATTTACCATAATATAAATTGGTAATGACTAATGCATCTATTAACAACTAATTTATGATGTCATAGTGATTTTGCTTATTTTTAATATCTCCATGATTTTAGAAAATTTTACTTATTTTTTAGGTTCTCGATAATTTTAGTTAGTAGATTTGCTTATATAATTTTTAGATTATTCACACATAATATGTTAACGTTTCCATTATTAAACTTAATAATGATTATTTTAAAATAAAATTTTCTAAAAGTTTATAGGGAAATTTCCACAAATAGCACATTCATAGTACCACTTTTCATGTTTACACTAACCACTTTTACCCTCACTTTTAATGAAGGGTAAAAGACAATTATACCCTTAGGGTTAACTAATTTAGACTTAGGGTTTAGAGTTGAGGGATGGGGTAAGATTTTTGGAATGTGAAATTTAGGATTCAAATAAATATATAAATAAATACTTTAAAAATATATAAAAATAGTTAAAAAATAGTTTCAAACATAATTTTCGTTTTTCAAAAAGAAAATTGAAAAAAACAAATTCGAAAAAGATAAAAAAAATTTATAAAAAAGTTTGAATTTGAAAAAGTATAATTCGAAAACATAAAAAAAATTTTACTTCTTTTTTATTTTTTATTTTTTATTTTATTTATTTTATTTTTTTATTTTTTTTAAATAATGATTTATTATATATATATAACAAGGGCATAATAGTCTTTTGCCACTTAGTGAAGAAGATATTTTTGAAAATGTCTCCTTAGTGGTTGTAAAAATAAAAAGTGGTACCATGAAAGTGGTAAACATGTAATTTCTCCATGGGAAAGGGAAATTTCCACAAATAGCACATTCATAGTACCACTTTTCATGTTTACACTAACCACTTTTACCCTCACTTTTAATGAAGGGTAAAAGACAATTATACCCTTAGGGTTAACTAATTTAGACTTAGGGTTTAGAGTTGAGGGATGGGGTAAGATTTTTGGAATGTGAAATTTAGGATTCAAATAAATAAATAAATAAATACTTTAAAAATATATAAAAAAAATTAAAAAATAGTTTCAAACATAATTTTCGTTTTTCAAAAAGAAATTTGAAAAAACAAATTCGAAAAAAGATAAAAAAAATTTATAAAAAAGTTTGAATTTGAAAAAGTATAATTCGAAAACATAAAAAAATTTTACTTCTTTTTTATTTTTTATTTTTTATTTTATTTATTTATTTTTTTTTTTTAAATAATGATTTATTATATATATATATATATATATATATAACAAGGGCATAATAGTCTTTTGCCACTTAGTGAAGAAGATATTTTTGAAAATGTCTCTTTAGTGGTTGTAAAAATAAAAAGTGGTACCATGAAAGTGGTAAACATGTAATTTCTCCATGGGAAAGGGAAATTTCCATAAATACCACATTCATAGTACCACTTTTCATGTTTACACTAATCACTTTTACCCTCACTTTGAATGAAGGGTAAAAGACACTTATACCCTTAGGGTTAATTAATCTAGACTTAGAGTTTATAGTTGAGGAGTGGATATGGTTTTTGGAATGTAAAATTTAAGATTCTAATAAATATATAAATAAATACTTAAAAATATAAATTTTTTTTTGAAAAATAGTTTCAAACATAATTTTCGATTTTCAATAAAAAAGTTGAAAAACAAATTCGAAAAAAAAATTAAAAAAGTTCGAATTTGAAAAAGTATAATTCGAAAACATAAAAAAAAATTATTTTTTTCATTTGTTTTATTTTTTTTTATTTTTTTATTTAAATAATGATTTATTATATATATATATAAATAACAAAGATATAATAGTCTTTTGCCACTTAATGAAAAATGTATTTTTGAAAATATCTTTGTAGTGATGGTAAAAATGAAAAGTAGTAGCATGAAAGTGGTAAACATGTAATTTCCCCATTAATAATTGTATATATGATATCTTAAATAATAATAATTATTAAATGTAGTATAAATAAAATTATTTTTACAAAGAATTCATATATTGCCCAAATGATTAGTTATGAAATACAATTAACTTTATGTGTGTTTATCAATATTTCTACGTGTGATTCGTTGAAACATAAACCTTTATTCAGTGGATTCAATTTTTTATTATTAATGAATGTAATGTATAAAGAGATTTTTCAAAAAAAAAATAATACTGGAGAGTTTCCAAAAATATAAACGCAATAATGGATATATATAATTATATGTGGGCATAAATTATTTATAAATATTTTGATGAAATTTTTGTCATATATAAATAATACATTGTTTGATTTAAATATTTTAAGAACATAAACAATAATTTATCATAATATAAATTGTTAATACATATATTAATAAATAATTTATGCCCGCATATGCGGACTAAACATCTAGTAACTTTCAATTTTTCTATTTTGTTGTGACTTTCGATAATAAACCCACGACACAACTAATAGAACACACATAACTTAATTAATATAATAGAAACAACTTATACAAATTTATTTCGGTAAAGAAAATAGTTAAGGATACAATCAAAAGTTTAAGGGTAAAATGATAGAAAACGATAGTAGAAATAGAAATTTTTTTTGTATCCAAATCAAATGAACCAAATCTCTATTTATTAGTAAAAATTTTATGAATTTTGATATATAAAAAATAAATTTATAAATAAATTTAGTTGTAAATAATTATTGTTGAATAATTGAGATAATAAAAGAATTTAAAATCTATGCAAGTTAATAATAAAGAGACACATGTGAAAGTGGATCTCATTTTCCTGTTTATTTAAAAGTTGAATACTTTCAACTTATTGAATCCCACTCGACATTAAATACCCTCATTGCTTTTTTTTTTTTTTTCAACTGTTAAAAGTATTGTTTCAACAGGTGCAATGTAAGTAGCCTAATGATAAGAAAATATTAACCAATGTAAAGGTAACAGATTTAATAAAAATCTCTCAACAAGAGAGGTGACTGATTACTTCTGAGAAGAACTAATCAATACCTTCTCTTTTTATTTTTTACTTATTTTTGTTTTGTTATTTTAATCATAGAGATCTGTGGAGACACTCTCCAATGCGGTCCATGCGGATGCCCTAACTATCTATCTAACTTCTCTCTCGGCACTATGTGAAAGTTGAGGACCCCTTCTCGTCACGTACGTAAAGAGCAAAGATAGGTAATTCGTCGTCTAGGGAAGCCAGGCTGCAGTGACAAATTGTAACGTTTGTAAGTCGTATAGTTGTCAGACATGCTTTTGACGCGAATTCATACGGCTAGGCGTGCTTATCCTGCGAGGTGGGTCTTGGATTTGAGCATAAAAAGGAGGGAATCGAGCATTTATTGATACGGGTTGAGTGTATTGATGATGGAAATGCGAGCCACATCCAACATTCACCCAAACTAAATATATCAAATAGACATGGTATATTTTAAGAGTTATCTATGTTGAAATTATGCAAATCTCAGACGGCGTTCGGGTCTTCGGATCGGATTCGAGCTGGTTTTTCTCGAATCCAGGTCTTTCGGGTCTTAAACACTTAGATCCAATGGATATTTAAAAAATTTCGGTTCGGGTAGATTTTTTTCGGATCGGTTCAGATCTATGATTAAAATGCCCATAAAATATCCATAATTTTGCGGATATATATCGGGCCAGGATCGATTTGAGTATTTAGGATCTGAAAAGAACATGACATACCCAACTCCATCAAATTAAGTCGATATTTTTCATATATATATATATATATATATATATATATATATATATTTAAAATAAATTAAATGAAACTATTAGTATTAAAATAAAATAATTTTAAACTTTAAATTTTACATTTTAAAGCTTCATATTACTTAAAAATGTTACAAAATAATAACAAATGTTGTTAACAAAACATATTTCAACTAAATTATAAAATAATATATATTAAATAGAACACACAAAAATCATAGTTTTGGATATACTTGTTTTTAAGTCAGGTATAAATCAGTTCTTATCGGGTCGGTTTTGTTCGGGTCCAAATCTATTCGAGTCGGTTTCTCTCGGTTCTGATTATTTCGGTTAAAATAAATTTAGACCAAAAATGTATTTGTAAATTTTCGGTTCGGTTTCAGGTTAAATATTTTTGGACCGGTTCTGGTTCAGGGCCAGAATAAAATGCTCAGGCCTATCTAAGACAGCTTCAGAGCCACAAACATTGGACATTCGCCAGTTTCTTCCCCAAATACGAATCCAAACCTAGTTTTGAAGTTCCAGTTCTTGTGTAACATAAATAATAAAAGTTCCACCTTTAATTTTTTTTGGGTTGACTAAATAAATTTGCAAGTCACACAATAATTCCGTGTACATCTCCGTTAGTCCAAACAAAGGAACAAATGTTACATAGAAATGACAACAATATCCTATCTTATCATACATTCAAATGTCCAACAAGACATACAATCTCCTTTAAAAAAAGTAAATCTTAAATATCCTCCTTAGACAACAAAGTGTCTATCTCACCGATCATTCATTTTCAGATTATATGAAAATATATATATCATTACTAAACTACACAGTACATTCCACAGCTCCTGGCCCTGCACTTCACTTCTTACTCCCGGTGGTCTTAGGGAAGATTAAATGTAGAAGTAGAAGATTGATTTTTGTTTCTTCTGCAGACGATCATTAAACAGTTCTTTTAGTTGTTGCATTCAGGGACCTTCCGAGCATAAGCTAGCACCATTACAAATTCCTTTGCAGAGGAACCTATAGTTGCAGCCACTCTTTCATGCTTAGATGTTGTTTCCAACCACAGCTCCACTAAGCTGTGAAGCTCCAACGTTGGGATCACTGCTTCTCCCATACATCTTATCTCTACCTGTCATACCACATATATAAACAATTGTACAAAAGGGTGAGTTAGTTTTATTTCAAACGTTCAAGGATCTTAGCTAATTAAAACGGTAAGGAACCGGTGAGACAAATTAGCCATGATCTCAAAAGGATTGTTCCCCTATCACGCTATACTTGTGGCAAGTGAGTCATAAACATTGACTCTTTTTATAGAAGTACGGTCATCTTAAGCTAAAGTTGCAACTGCACAAAGAAGGTTGCTTACCTCAGTTTCACTCTTGAGATCAAGCTTCCTCATAAGGTACTTTTGGATAAACGAAACTGGAATATTCCCATCCCTGTCATATAATGGGACAGCAGATCAACTCTTGCACAGTTTCTTCCAAACAGAAAATTAGACAGTCCCTATCAAGAACTAGGTGTGCGACAATGTAGCCCAAAAATATAGAGGGCTCTACTGAGAAATGTATACCACATTAATAAAAATGACATAAAAACTCTCTGCGTAAAACAACTGCGAAATCAAATTTGAAACGATAAATGCAGTAAGTAATATTTTGCCAAATATAAACTCAATGCCAAGAAGATAGAGCCTTCAAAAGAAAACTTACCTTATTCTCAAGTAGTTTGCTGGAATCTGAGGCAAGGATGTTTCTCCTTCCCTGAAATCAGTAAGTCTAGTCAAGATAACAAGGCATAGAAATGGAAAGACAGAGAACATCTTGAACAGCGGTTTAAGAAAACTCAGATACAGAGCAAGAATCTCACTGATTATTTGAAGCTACAAGTGAGAACCAAACAGGACCCTTTCTCCTCTCCTGTTTCAGGCTTTCTGAATCCGGTAGTGGTGGGATTCTTGAATCACCAAAAGTGGACGACCTTTCACGTCGAGTCCTACGCGTTCTTTTAACCGTGGCAGTTTCTGATGTTGTTGGATCACCATTATTTCTGATCTCTTCCTCAAGTTTACATTTTCGTTTATAATCCTTTGTTTTGGTTTTATTCCCCTGAACATCAGCGTGAGATGCATTTCCATGCTCAGACTTTGTTCCGTTTGCCACATCCACAAGAAAATTTAAAGGTTTCCAAAGGTTTAATTTGGAATCCCAAGGTTCAGCACCATCCTTGTTTCTTCGATTAGAGAGAGACTGGCTAGGCTCTGCATATGAAGACTGCAAAGAAAAACATATATAAATGCATTGGTAACTCCCTACAGATCATAATCAGAACATAAATTAAAAGACACAAAGCGAAAGAGAGTAATCAAATCACCTTCTTTACCTGCCTTTTACTCTGAGTAAAATCTTTAAGCGTTTCAGGCGAGCTTCCGCTCTCTGTGTGATCATCTCCAATTTCTTCTTCCTTCTTCACAGTTCTCTTAGTGAATGAACCACTACCACGCACATCTTTCCTCATGAGAGATTTTGTTCTCTTTCCTGTTGTACCAGTTTGTGCTGAAACCCTTGGTGTGTCTACCACCAAAGACGAGATAGACCTCTCTTTCCTCCTTGCAGGTAATGTGATCGAGGACACAACTTCAGGCGCCCTCTCTCTTTTTCGTTTTGGAGTAAATATTTTAGCCTTCAAGTCTTGCAAAATGTGGTCGGGCCTAAAAGATATGAATAAGATTGGTTCCTTAGCAAATGTATGAGTTCACCACCAACAAAAGCTTATACAGTTATATAAGAATTAGTACTAGTCTTCTAAGGGAGAGATAGTACTAGCGAGAATTGATTCTGGTTCTCACTAAAAATAGTTGATGTCAGCAAAAGCTAATCAGTATATATGTGCTTCTGAATAAAATCATTTTTCTTTGATTGATTCCACATTATGCCACAAAACTTATTGAGAAACCTTCCATATATGACGCATTCCAGCATAGTCGTGTATAACTTTTTAGCATTATGTTAAAATTATTTGTTTCATCAATAGTAGAAGCCAAATATAGAAAGAAGGGATCACTGCTGAACCAAGCCTCATGGGTAAATTGTGTAATAGCAATAGAGGAGAAGAAGAAACAACCTTAGTTTCTCCAGTGGGGCACCCCCGAGGTCAATATCACATACTGGACAACTCTCTATCTCATCCTCTGTGATTTTCTCATAGATGCATTTTCTACAAACTGCATAAAAGTGATATAATGACTTATCTCATTTATATAGATAATAACTATCAAATAAGAAAATAAATGATTTGTATCATATGTGATCAAATTACTTCAAATATCAAACAAACAATTTCTCGGGATTCATTAACAAAAAAATAATTTCTCGGATCTAAAGTTCAACTAAAAATGAGTAGCATTATGTTTAGAGGTTTAAGCAAGATGGCTGGCTGCCAAGTTTGAAACTTATTAGGTGCAAGAATAGATTTATCTGACTCCTATATAGCAATGCCGATTATTTTTTATGGCTTCAACTGTATCATGTACTAACAGTTGTATTGACAGGAACTTGTAGACTAGTGGTTGATAGACTTTGTCCAGTTTGGTATAAATCATGCACTTAGATAGTTAACAGCCTAAGGAAACGAGATAGAATAATATCAAAACACAATTAATTAATGGTGATACTGCTTGTTTGTGTCCCCAGAAACCAAAGAGAAAATCAAAATGAGAACACTTAATTGTGACAGTGCTGTAAGCAGATAGTGCAAGGCACGGTAAACATTCCAATTCAAAGGATGCTAAAAACAGACAGAAACTTCAAGGGAAATATCTGAGTTTTGGCATATGGAATCGCAGTTGCTAACATATACTTCTCTTGAATCAGATGGAAAAGAGCATGACAATATGTGGTTTACTTAAGCTCCACAACTACAGAATGTCAGACTACGTATAATAATTTGACTAGTTTTGCAATCGCAGTAAACAAGGAAATGTTCCCCGCTGTATAACTTTGGCATTGTACATTGGTGTTGTCAAATTAAAAAAAAAAAAACTTGAATAATATACAGAGAAATCCATTCGAAAGATGACTGTGTAATGTATTAAATGAAGCTAAAGGCCAGTTAGATCTTCAAGATATCTAAATTGACTTAAATTGAAATAGAATCTTGAAGAAGTAAAGAGAGGCTACTAGTACTGGTCCTTGTAACTTGAAACTTCCCAACACAAAACTTACATGCTGGATACAACAAAGCATGTGACACCCCTAAGTAACAACAACAACATGATTAGCCAACACCATTATCGTTGACCAAGAAAACACACCGCAACTTGAAGGCCAAAACCAAGATTATCAATCAATCAATCAAGTACGTACACGAGGAAGCAACTCAAAAACCAAATTTAAAACGTAAATCGAAAAGAACTAACAGGTGTGAAGGCACTCGGAGATAGTGGTGGCGTCGCGGAGGAGGTTATCGCAGAGAGAACAAGTCATGCATGCCACCACCGTCTCCCTCTTCACCTTAGCCACCATTTCTCCCTCCATTGCTCTCTATCGAGACGAAGATTACTCGGTTAATCGTTACGTACTATTATCCCCAAAAACTGCATGTAGACTTAAAAAAACAGCGACGACCCGCAGAGAAAGAAGCTCACCCAAATTTACGTTCACGTCGGCGATAGAGACGTTCGAATCCAAATCCGATGGGATCTCTCTGCACTTAATTTGAGGGAGACGATCTGAAATCGAAGAAAGGTTAATGCCTGCCTCTCTCTCCTCTCCTCTGTGGAGAATAGAAACTATCCCGTCGTCAAACAGTGAAGAATACACGTTTCCTCCTTTTTTTTCCTTTTTTTTTTTGTAAATGGGCTTTTCGGAATCAGGGTTTTCAAAGCCCAGCAGTAATGAACTCTCTGCGGTTTTCACTTTTGTTTACTTACAGTTTAAACTAAAAAAGGTAAAAACTTCTATTCTGAGAGCAAACGTGACTCAAATGTCTAACAAAATTAAGATAAGATTTTAGAGGATGGAACCAAATGAGTTGATGGATTAGATTCTGTTAACTTACTTCAATTAATGTTCCTACTAGGTGACCGACCCGCACCCTATGCGGACATAACAAAATTCAAAATATAGAATAAATAATGTATAGTTTTAGAAATAACGGATTTTACATCTTAATACCACCGTCTTTGCGAGAAAGCATCAGTCATGAAAAAAGCTGGTACTCAATATTTGACATGGACGAGAGGAACAAAGTAACTTCAGTATCAAGAGGCAGTTATTGTGTATATGTATAATTGCAACGTCTCAAAAATAATTTGTGTGTTTAAGAAAAAAATTTCAAGAGGGATTTTATAGTGTAATAAGGTAAGTCATTACAAACAAATTAAGAATTTAGAAACATTAAGGTAAATTGGCATTTAAAATTTCAATAAATGTGATAATAACTTAGGCAAGAAATGTTTAAAATAAATAAGGTAACTTACATATAAACTATTCATAAGTTACTTTGCAACTTACACATGTCAAATCAGAAAACGACATGTGCAATAGAAAAGAGCTGAAGAAAACGACATGTCAAATCGATGGTGTTTCCGGAATCTTTGTTGTAATTTCTCCATAAGTGAAGAATCCTAACCTCAATACGTCATGTATTTTTACATGATTTTAATTGCTTGATAAAAGACACTCGGTTTTTGGAAGCTTGAACTATTGCCATACTGTTTTTAAAAATTTGATATCTTCACAATACTGTATTGTATTATATGTAAGACCTTGAGAGTATCTTTATATATAGTCGACTTTTCATAATAAATGACATTTGAATATTTATTTTCTGCAATAAATATTGAAATAGATTAAAGAAAGATATTAACTCTACATTGTCATAAGCTGGTTTGCATTTAATATATATAAGAACTTGCGCAAGTAATGCATATTTAAAACAAGGTAAGTCATTAAAAATGAATTAACAATTAAGAAAGATTTAAAAGTCGAATTAATGTGATACTAACTTGCGCAAGAAATGCTTATTCTCAATAAGACAATTTTATATTGTCGACCTTTCAAAAATAAATGACGTTGCTATATTTATTCTTCACAATAAATATTAAAATAGATTAAAGAAAGTTATCCCCCTATTAACTATTTCACCGGGAATTTTATATTGTAATAAGGTAAGTCATTACAAACGAATTAAGAATTTAGAAACATTAAGGTAAATTGGCATTTAAAATTTTAATAAATGTGATAATAACTTTGGCAAGAAATGTTTAAAATAAATAAGGTAACTTACATTTAAACTATTCATAAGTTACTTTGCAACTTGCGCAAGAAAAAAAAAATTATTCATAAGTTACTTTGCAAAATAAATAAGGTAACTTACATTTAAACTATTCATAAGTTATTTTAAAATTCTGATAAATTTATTCTTTAAACAACAATAAATAATTTAAAAATAATATTAATAAACATGTTTGGATTTTGTTATATTTAAAATATTTATTATATAATTATATTCGAATACAATTCATCAAGTATAGTATAAAACTATTATAATTATCTTATATAAAATTTCGTTCATTATATTTTTATAGTTTATAAATATTGAAAGTGATATATAAAACATTATTAATCTTTCTATAATTTCGAGAATTAGTTTCCATAAATTGTTATTTGTAATATTCTTTAGATTATATGGCAAGTGGTGTTAAATGATTTTAGACTTACCTTAAATTTTTAGATCTAAATTAAATAAATAAAAATTAAGAACAATCGACCAATCAAATTATAACAATTAAATTAAAACTTCACCTATGAGCGACACGTCACCAGAAATCACTAAAGTGACTTCTTTTTTAATATATAGAGGGATTTATAAAAAAATTCAATGATTTCATGGTAGAATCATAATAGCACACGATATTCAATAATTCAACACATTGTTACAAGTTAAAGCTTACAATTTAGAGTCACTAAGACTTAGCATACAATTGAGACCCTAAACTTATCTATTAAAATGGATTTGTACCGTTAGATATATCATCTATATAATCTATATATAAGCACGTCCGGCTCAATGTTTTACTGGGCCCTGTACAATTTTAATTTTTATATGAGTAATATTAATAATCTGTAAAAACATGACCCTAAATTTTTTTTAAAACGGACTTTAAATCTTAACTAAAATTTTGCAAAAATATACGGGCCCTGTGCAAATTCATCTTGGGCACATGCCAAGTGTCGGGCCTGTATATAAGTTGTTTACGTGCAATTTATCGTGTTTTTTTTTGCATATCTTCTGGCATTGCCATCAGGCCAAGTTGGTTTAGATTCTTATACAAGGTCAGCTTTATGGATACTGCAGTTTTTTTAGGATGTGGACCAAAAACAAATAAGTACATACTGTTAGGAAAAAAAACTGTCATAAAAAACTAGTATGCAAGGTCGGCGTACATATAAATAGGGCCCCAAAAATAATTTTAGACCCCAAAATTTATAATTTTTGTTTACATAGATATAGTCACATGCCTCCGAAATCTTAGGGTCGATCTTACTAGTATGGGTTGGATACGAAGTAGAGCTGAAAATTATTATCCGGGATCCATTTCGGATCTGTTTCGAAAATAAGATAATCTAGGATATCTGGATTTGGAAAGAAGCATGAAATACCATAATACACCCCCCTTTTTTTTTTTGATAAAGGGCTTCTACCATAATACACTTTTTCTTCCGGATATCAAAATATTGGCTAACTACCGCAGTTGAAAAGATTAATATCTTAAAGTGGTTGGCTACTTGTAGTTTTGATGTTGAATTCATGTTCTCAAGTGGATGGGAGAGTTTAGCTCACCATTTGAAATTATTATAAGATGCAATAACGAGAAAAATTAATATGGTAAATGATAAGCTATTTGATTGTGGATTTATTAACAGACACAATTTTCTGGCTTTTATCGAGATAGTAAGTATCATCTCTAAGAACTTACTAGCCAAGGTTGTGATCTTTAAATCTTCGTATGAATTGTTAATCGTTGTCATGACTCTTAAAACACGTCACTGAAAGAATATTTGAAATCTTTAAATCACGATTTTTATATTTAAATAAGTTCTTTCAATTTCATTTAAGATACATGCAGAATTATCATTGGCATGCGTAGCCTTACATAATTTGATTGGTAAACATTATCGATCAGATAAATTCTCTGTTGAAGATCCCGATGACAATGCAGAAAATATGAAAGCCAACAATGCAAGAGATGATTTTGAAAAATGAATTTTTTTTTCAAAAGACGGTGAAAACATGGAAAGAGGCTGGTTTCAATTTATTTATTTGCAACAATATTATACTCTCTCTCTGTTCCCGAAAGAAAGATTTTCTAGAGTATTCACGCATATTAAGAAAACAATTAAGTTTTTACAATTAAATTTATTATTTATTTTACTATACATTTTCCAATAAATATCAACCAATAGTATTCAACCAATTCAAAAATTTTCAATTAATGTTTCTTAAAAGTATACAACTTTTCAACATTAACTACTAAAAGTATCTTAAATTTTTAGAAAATTTATCATTTTGGAACAAAAAATAAATCTAGAAAATCCTACTTTCACGAACAGATGGAGTATTATTTTTTTATTATTGATTTATAATTACAATGAACTCCATTAAAATTCGGTATAAAATGAATATATTACAACCAAATCTATTATATTCCATCTTATTTTCCAAAAGAATTCAGTCGAATCTATTAAAATAATTATAGTTACAATTCCATAAAATTCCATTGAATTCATTTTTTCAATAATTGTCATTCGGTTCAGTTGAGTTATTTTCTTCTTTGTCAATGTTATATAATTCGCTTCAGGGAAAATTTCATAAAAATACTCCAACTAAATTTTATTAAACTTTTTAATTTCCAAACATTTTTGCTATCCAGTTTAATACCCAAACTAATTAATTTGCTCATTTTAATCCATTTAATTTAAAAATTGTGTACATTTTAATACCCAAATTATGCTCATTTTAATAATAAGTTTCAAACTAAATTTAGAAAATCTCTATTATTCAAAAACAAATTGTAAAACCTTGAGATTTATTTAATTTTTTTAAAATAAAAGTAACTAAATTTTGGACAATCTTAATATTTTATAATATTAGTTTTGTTTTAATTTCAAATTAAGTTTGTTCAGAATTAAAATTTTATAAAATTTTAAATATTATCCAAAAGTTAGTTACGTTTATTATTAAAATTTAAAATAAAATTTGAAAACTTTCAGTTTTTTTTAATTATAGATTTTTTTTTAAGTTTTGCTTAAAACGTAATAATATTTTTGATTAAAATTAGCATAGTTTGACTATTAAAATGAGCGCAAATTAAAAAGTAAATGTATTAAAATAAGAAAAATATTTAGTTTAGGTACTAAATTGGGTAGCAAAAAAAAAGGCATTAGAAAATTTAACGAAATTTAGTTGATGTATTTTTAGGCAAGTTTCTCTTAGCTTCATTTTTTATACACCACAATTTTTCAGAGCTTAATTTCAAATTTAGTTAACAGCAACAACAGTGTTGGATGCAATTTTATGTAAACTTTTTTTTTGAGCAACTATTTTATGTAAACTTATATATAATCCACATCAGTAGAGAAGAGGGAATGAGATTAAATATGACACGTGGGGGGAGACCATTGGTGGAGAATGGATAGAACCATATCCAAGCTAGATGGTTTGTATTGGTTCTGAGAGATTTTTCTCCACCACTGATTTAGTTGTTATGCTCGATTCAAAAAGCCAACACAAGCAAAACAATTAAAGGTTGTGTAGTTGTTGTAAGCAAAAAAGAGAGATAGAGAGAAATGGCTAGCTTCACCGCCTCCGCTTCCACCCTCTCGGTCGCTCGTCCTGCTCTCCTTCTCAAGCCCACCGTCGCCGTCTCTGCTCCTGTTCTTGGTAAAGTTCGTTCCCTTGTCTCTTCTTCTATCTTAGATCTCACCTTATACTAGAAACTCAATCTGGTCACATGCAAAGCGAAGATCTCTTGGTTTGCTTTATATATTCCTTGTGTGGTTGATCTTTAGTAGTTTGGTGGAGAGTCAACATGATTTCAAGAAAACCATTTTGACTAAAAGTTCTTGTTGTGAATGAATGTGTGATTTAAAAATATATAGACCGGAGCTTGCAAGAACCATTTTGGAAGTCACTGGTTTAGAGTTGTGAACTTGTTTTTATTATTGTTGCTCAGGTTTGCCTCCAATGAGTAAGAGGAAGGGAGGAGTGAAGTGCTCGATGGAGACCAAGCAAGGAAACGTCTCAGCCGTGGGAGCTGGAGTTTCTGCGGCGGCTACAGCAGCTTTGACAGCTGTGATGAGCAGCCCGGCTATGGCTTTGGTGGACGACAGGATGTCAACTGAGGGAACCGGCTTGCCCTTTGGACTTAGCAACAACCTCTTGGGATGGATTCTTTTGGGAGTGTTTGGTTTGATCTGGACTTTCTACTTTACCTACACTTCATCTCTCGACGAGGATGAAGAATCTGGTCTTTCACTCTAAACATGAACTATATATGTTCTTCATCAGTGTCATCTCTCTCCTTTTCCATTTTCGTGTGAGGACATGAACCAAACAGTGTTATTCTGGTTACTTGTAATTTAAGCAAACACCAAAAAAACTATTTTTCATGTGTACATGTTTCACAATCTGTAGAATCAAAACACCTAATACATTTAAGAAACTTAATTTTGTTTATTATAATAAAATCTGCAAGAAAATAAAAACATTATAGTAGTTTAAATTCTCTAAATAAATATTAGAAAAACTCTTAGATATTATTGAAAAAAGATAAAACAAGATGACGAACACAAGAATCTTCTGGAGCTTTATCCCACATTAGTCCAATTTCATCGTTTGTTTTGTAAGCTTTTGCTCTAGCCAAAGGACTCCGTCCTCTCTTAAACATGTACCTGCCTTGGTATTTGATTAAGACCACTTGGTGATCCCGAATTCTTGATCGTAATATAATCCATGTCTGGAACTATAGAAATCTTCAACCTTTTGTTTTGGTGGAAATAAATCCCCTATATATTATTTGAGAAGCATTACAACATTTTTTGTAGCCACATGTCATCACTAGAATGATTCTTAGAATCCTTAGAGAAATAGGTTGGTCCATCTAAATATAAAATAAGATTTTTATTAAATTAACCATAAATATATTATTAATGTGATGCATTACTTCCTTAAATAAAATTATGGAATTGCCTAATGTGGCTAAAGTATATATATGACAATTAATTATTTTGAATAATAAAGATTTGATAAAAATAAGTGTGTCTTATATTATATTTAATTAATTTTAAACTATTAAAATAAATTAAACAACCATAGTAACCATATAATAAAAATTAATTTTTTTCTTTATATGTTATACTTTGAATTTTTTTAAACGAGTATAAATTACTAAAACTGTTAAAAGTTTCACATTCAAATTTTATGATCCATGGTTTAAATTTTTGTTATGACATGATACAAATAATTAAAAAATCATATAAGTTGAAAGTCTCATTTAATAAATATTACAATAAAAGATATAGGAATATATGTATATATATATATATATATTAATCTCAGAGTGAAAATTTTGTTATCAGTAATTTAATTTTTTTGCTATAACAGATAAAAATGATAAAAAAATATGAGCAAAATATATTATTTAATAAATATTAATATTAAAATATACTATATATATGTTACTATCATTTAAATTTAATTATATACCATATCAAATATAAAAAATATTTTTTGGATTAATAAAATTTATTTATATGTTCGCACCAATTTAATTATATAAGTTATAGTTACTGATTTTTTAATTATTCAATATATATATATATTATTTCATAATATGTTAGAAACATATAATATATAAAATAGTTTATATATATAATGTTCATCCCGCGCAAGGCGCGGATCTTAACCTAGTATAATAGTATAGATGTGGAAAATTTATTGGAGTTATAAAAAATGAATCCTCGTCTTTACCGTTTTATCAATTGTGATCTATGTTCCAGGGAACATAAACGGGGATGGAAAACGGCAAAATTTAAAAACTATTTGTAAGAGACTATTTGTTGGACTTATTACATAACATAAAATGTAATTGTAAACTTTGTGCGATAAGGAAAAAGTTATTACTACCTCTTTTCCAAAAGGAAAAAGTTATGTGCGATCAATGTATACTTATTTGTAAGAGACTATTTGTTGGACTTACTGCATAACACCGGCAAAATGTATTTGATTGCCTGGTTGTAAAAGACTATTTGTTGGACTTATCACTTACTGCATAACACAGGCAATATGTGTTGATTGATTCTACGTATGTCAGTATTTTTAATTTAATTAGTACCACTATTACTGATATTCAAGAAAGCTACGAATCATATAATTATGGGACAGAGGAGGAATGGAGAAAATGAATTAGAAGCTCTTATTTTATTTGATCATTAGATAATTTATTCGGTAATAATAACCATCTTCAATGCATAAATAGTGAAATAAAGAGACCAAAGTCACTTGCTACCCTGTCCACTGCCATGCAGATTATCAAAGTAACCTTTAGGATCACTCTCAAAGTTATCTCTTGAAATGTAAGAAGAACCATTGCTCCCCGGAGCCACCATGTAGCCTCCGCCACTACCGCCACCACTTTTCCCTCCTCCCCCACCGCCACCACCACCGCTCCTACCTCCTCCACTACCGCCGCCGCCACCACCACCACCTTTCCCTCCACCACCACCACCACCGCCACCACCTTTCCCACCACCACCGCTACCGCCTTTTCCTCCCATTCTTTAATTCTTAGGTAGATGTCTATGAAATTTTTAAAGTTTGTGTGTGAATGATAGTGGAAAGTGTAGATGGGACTTGGAAGTATTTATAATAGGAAATTTTTCAAATGGATGGTCCAACCAGTCTTTACAATTAATTATAGTCGTTGCATAGTTAATTGATCCAAAGCCAATCGCCTCGTAAAAGTAAGTAGTATCAACTCGTAAGGGAAGAAACCCATGATTTTTGCCATTTAAACATTTATGGTAGCAAACTAGCAATATAAAGCTCGACCATGTTTTGATACCTACCAATGATCCATTGTAGCATAGCGGTTAAATCACTAATCTTATTATACACTATACTTGAAACATATGTGCATCCGTGTTCGATTCCCTCGGAATTAGAACGTCTTTTATTTTTTGTTATGTCATTGTTCATGTTTTTTGCCTGTGTTTGTGAAATTTAAGCATAATATTGTTATGCAATTAGTCATGAAAATCTAGAAAATGCACGATGTCTTGTGTTTGTGAAGATATGCACTTTACTTCACGTAGAGTCCCTCATGATTCTCAATATCTCTTCCCAACTTACCGTGTATCTCTCTCTTAAGATTCCCTTCATCAAAGCCTCCCAAATCTTAGCGAAATAAACACATTCAAAAAAGAGGTGTTCAAGCGTTTCCAAAGGCTCATTGCATAGGACACAAGATACACTGACAGTCCCATTCCAAAATCTCATCCGATCACCCGTAGAAAGTCTTTCTTTCATTGCAGTACATAAAATGAATGAGTACTTCGGTGTTGCATATTTGAACCACACTTCATTATGCCTGTGACTAAGTTGATGTCTTTCTCTTATGACCTGCCACGTTTCTCCTGATGATACGTATATTTTGCCGTTAAAAGAACATGTGCAAGTTAATTAGTAGCAACGCAACATCAATAGTGAGGACTGAGGAGTTTTGAGTTATTTTTAACAAAGTCCATCCAGAGAAGACGTAATCCAAAAAATCCCAATATACAACTCAAACTAGTTTGATCCCTTTTATGTGACTAGTCAAAGAATAGAATTGGGTCTTTTCCAATCCCACTGCTTAAATTTTGTCGTTTTAATTTCAAAATTGGATGATTCTCTCTTCTTTGTTGGTTAGTGATATGAACTTCAAGCACATATTTTGTAACCTATAAAGAACCGTTTGAGGTGTTTAGAAAAAAAAGAAGCGTTTGTGTTCAATCACGAATTGTATTTGAACCAATCAAGCTACTTATCTGTTGTATGTCAAATATTAGGTTAATCAGTTAGGTTCTTAAACTGAATTTATCTCACATAAAATAGTCTTATTTTAGTATATGCTATTAAATACTTAATTTTTATTTATTTTTGAAAAGACAAACCAATTACAATTTGACAAATGGACAATATATATTCTAAGAATTTTTGTGCAGAGAATTCATAACACTACTTTTTTTCTATTTTCTTTTTATTTTTTATTTAAGATACCACATTAGAATTCTTTGATGGAAGTGCTCTTACTCCGTTTGAGCATGATTAATAAAGTTAAGAAACAGTTTCTTATATTCCGCTAAAAACCTCACCTTAAAAACCCCTATTATTAATTATGCTCTCACGGACCTATTTAAAGCCTATTGGTTTCTTCCATTTGGTGTTTTTCGGTCCATTTTGATTGAATTCCACTTCAGGAACAACAACTTACTTTAATTTTCATTCTTTTATTTTTTTTGTTGAATAAACATTGTTTTAACTTAAAATCAAATACTAGCAATTAAAAATAGACTAGTCCATGTTTCCTATATCACTCTAGGTTTCATCTCAACTCGAGGTTAGATTCCTAATACATTCATTGATCTACGTTTAGTTATATGAAGGGGGGGGGGGGGGGGGGGGGGGGGTAAGAATCTTGGCAAATTGCTGAAAAGGAAGTGGCAAGCAAGAGAAACCCATATGTATTTTTTATTCCTTCACGATCACTAGTGAAGTGTGATTGAGAGAATCTCCCAAAGAAAACAATATATCTTCTTGTACAGTAACATGTTCAAGAATTGGGTTATTATTGTTGGCAAATTGCTGAAAAGGAAGTGGCAAGCAAGAGAAACCCATATGTATTTTTTATTCCTTCACGATCACTAGTGAAGTGTGATTGAGAGAATCTCCCAAAGAAAACAATATATCTTCTTGTACAGTAACATGTTCAAGAATTGGGTTATTATTGTTGACACGATCCGATCCGATCAATCCGTAGAAGAATATAAGCATATCTCTTGGGTTATTCTCCACCACCTTGCGCTATCTCACACCCTTCATCTGAGCATGATTCTTGAAACAAAATAATATTCTTAGATAAAGAAAAGAAAAAGTTCGGTCCACATAAATATAAAATTCTAATTCTCTGGCATTAAAGAACTTGCAAATAAATATATAACACATGTGCCATATTCTTTAGCATATCTGCAACAAAGAAGCATATGGGTTCAATCGAAATGCTAATCTTGGTATCTAGGAGGAAAAAAAGGGTAGGTGAATTTTGATAATCTGCAACTTTTGTTGGTCCCTCCTTACTAATATCAAATAAAAAAAAAGAAACAAAATTTTGATTTGGTTCACAATAAAGTCACTTTGATGTACTTGGGGAACCTTATGGACGATCTTCTGTGATCTCTTTTTGGTCTCAACATTCTTTTCATCTTCCTTTGTTTTGTTATAAATAGCCTATGATTCAAGAAACTCAAGTCTCAGGCAACACTGAGCTTGATACTATAGGATATACAACAACAAAAACTCTTTTCTTCACCCAAAAGCTAGGTTTATTTCATGGGCTTTTGGTTTTAAATATCTTTCAATCTACAAGAGAGAAAGAATTTTGTTTCTTCTTCTCCAAGAAACAAGCCACAGATTGACTGAGACTTCCTTTAAGAAACCATGGATAAAGTTGTGAGAATGTCTTCGGATAAAGGAGTGGTTATATTCAGCAAGAGCTCGTGTTGCATGTCCTATGCGGTCCAGGTGCTCTTCCAAGACCTCGGGGTTCACCCGACTGTCCATGAGATAGACAAGGACCCTGATTGTCGTGAGATAGAGAAAGCCCTAATGAGGCTCGGGTGTTCCACACCGGTCCCAGCCATCTTTGTGGATGGGAAGCTCGTTGGTTCGACCAATGAAGTCATGTCGATGCACCTTAGCGGCTCGCTGGTTCCGCTGGTTAAGCCATTTCAAGCTAATCTATGTTAAAATGTGTTCTAACTTTCTAAACTAAACATATAATTCAATAAGAAACAATCTAAATCACAATCTAATAGCCGATGCAAGTAAGCAACCTTTGTAATGTAGCTTTATAAATATTGTTTGTTTGTAATTTCATTAAAGTGATCCTGTAATAATTGACTAGTTTAAGCTTTTATGGTAATATTTCAGGGAAGTAAAAGGATATAGCATTTTTATTAAATATAATTAAGGATAATAAATATCATTCACAGCTATATGCTTAAGAGTTAAGACCACACCCCTAAAAGAGAATACAAAGTGTATATATATATATATATATATATTTCTACATGGCGATTACAGACAACGATTTGTCTTGTTGTCTTATTCATTACAAGACCAGAATAAAACGAGTTGTTGTGTCTCACTTGAACTCCAAGAGTTGTGGGTTTAGAGGAGTGCGGGAGAATCTGATATTGAAGACACTGAAGTAACATTAATGGGATGTACATCAGTTACTTCCTTGTAGGCATGGGCGTTCAGATATTTGGGTTGGATTTGGGTCGAATTTTTTCGGTCTAAGTATTTCAGACCTTAGATATTTGGACCGAACTAGATACTTAAATTTTGTTGGTTTGGGTTCGGATCGTTTTTCTCGTATTTGGATCAGTTTTTCTGGGGTTCGGATTAGTTGTTCTATAATTAAAATATTTGTAAAATATCTATAACTTTTGGATCTATAGTGTATTCAAGTCTGGTTCAGATATTTAGGATCTGAAAAATCTAAAATACTCGAATTTTATCAAAATTTTGCCGAAATCCGTCATATTTATCTTCAATTTTGTTAAATAACAATAAATAAACTATTAATAATTGAAATTAAAGTTTTTAAACTCTAAATTTGACATTTAAAATTCCATATTAGTTAAAAATATTACAAAAATAATAATGAAGATTGCTGATAAAAAGACATTTCAACTAAAATATAAAGTAAAATATATAAAATAGGAAAAAATAATAAAATCAGACTTTTGGATATTCACGTTTTTAGGTCAGATATGAATCAGTTCTTATTGGATCGGGTTTATTCGGGTCGGGTTTTTTTGGGTTCGAATCTATTCGCGTCGCTTCTTTTCGGTATGGTACTTTTTGTTAATTTCAATGGTGAAAATTTGTGGTTATGAGGAGTGTATTTTGGGCTTGGTAGCAATGGTTCAGTCATGGTGTTGATCGTCCCTAATCATCGCAAGTTCTTGGCTAAGTTTCTCCGGCTCTAGTCTAATGGTTTGGAGCTTTGGTTCATGTTTACTTAGGTTATGACCGTAAATGTAAGTCTTCTCAGGATTCTCTACTGGTGTTTGGGCTCAGGAAGGAAGCATGACAGTATTGTGTTTCCATGTTCCGCGAGCTCTTGTTTGGGAGCAGTATTTGTTTCTTGTTCTTTTTTTTTTTAAACACCTTTGTTTCTTGTTCTTTATTGTGAAGCTATCGTATGAAATCTAATGATGCTACTTTCTATCTTTCACTCTTTGTGTTTTTTCAATTTATTTTTACAGAGTTAATTCTTTGTTGAATTTCTCCGTTTATAGAGGGCATTCTTTACCACTCTATAAGTCTTTTATAATGATTATAGAAAGCTAGTGTTTAAAAAATATATATATATGTTAAAGCTTTCTTTTTTTTCCACTAACACTGCATAACCTAAAACGGATCTTCTAACATTGGACTCAACAAACATATTATCGATCTTCCCATAATCCTTTTCACTTACTATAGAAACAAATTGAATTCAAAACCATAATGAGACAAGAGAACATATACTCCTAGAAGAAACTTTTTATACAGACAGAACACAAGCAAGTGCAGAAGACAGAGAGATAAGTCCACAATAAATAATCACGCTGCAAGAGAACAAAGTAAAACATGTTTATTTATATGATAACAACAGATGAAACAGAGCAAACGGATACAAAAGCATGCATATACTTAGGCTGAGAGTAGTCAGCGACCAAGTTGAGCGCTAGAAAACGTTGTTGTTGCTACTCCTCCACCTGAGCTTGATGATGATGACACATGATATGTAGCAATAGGCATTTTGTGTGGCAGATTAGGCAATGGTGCCTCCAAATTCAACACTTGGATCGCTTGCTTTATCGAAGGCCTAGAGTTTATGTCAGGGTGAGCACACCACAACCCTACAATCATAACACACTCTGCTTGTTTCATGTCATAATCTTTACCAATTTGGTGATCAACGGCTGAGATAAGTTCTCCTCTTCCGTACTGATCCCATACCCTCTCTACAAGACTTGGCTCAGGCTCAACTTTTCCTTGTCTCGGCTCCACTGACTTCTTTCCTGTGACAATCTCTACCAAAACAATTCCAAAGCTATAGACGTCAGACTCTTTGCTAGCCCTTCCGGTGCTTATGTATTCAGGAGCCATGTAACCAAAAGTTCCTGCCAATCCTGTAGTCTGGGGACCTAGCTCGTGATCCATCAACCTAGCCAACCCAAAGTCACCTAGCTTGGCATTAAAGTTTGAGTCAAGCATTATATTACTTGCCTTAATGTCCCTGTGGACAATGCATTGCTCCCACTCCTCGTGAAGGTAAAGCAACGCGGAGGCTACACTTAGAGAGATCTTGCACCTAACAGCCCATGTGAGATGAGGTTTCTTACCGAATAGGTGTGAGTCAAGACTACCATTTGGCATGAACTCATATACAAGCAGAAGCTCTTGTTTCTCATGACACCAACCAATGAGTTGAACAAGGTTTCGATGTCTCAAGCTGCTGATGATCTTAACCTCCGTGATGAACTCTTTCTTTCCCTGTTTAGAAGCACCGGAAAACTTCTTCACTGCGACCATTGTATCCAGGTCATTTAAGTATCCTTTGTAAACTGCTCCAAACCCTCCTTCACCCAACTTTCTTTCATACAAGAAGTTGCTTGTAGCTGAAGCAAGATCTTTATAAGAAAACCTTCTTGGCCCTGCTCCTCTTTCAAGATCTTCGTGTAACGATGTCAAGTTTTCTTCTGTCTTCCCCGCTTTCTCCTTTCTTTGCTTTCTCTTCCGAAACAATGCAAACGCACCAGCAACTAAAGAGGTCAACAGGACAAACCCAGCAAGAGAAACACCGACAATGATGCCTTTCATGTTTTGAGTTCTCTCTCTAGGTTCTACTACATCCAAGGTTGAGTTGAACTCCCAAGACAAAATCCTATGTGCTTCCGTATTTGCTCCTGTAGACCCCGAAAAGCCAATGGTAACTTCCGCAGGAAGCACCTTGGCAAGGTCAATGATGTAGAAAAGGCTTGAACTCTCCCGGGGATTAGATGTCTCTTCATAACTCCAAGAGATGCTCAAGTTTCTAGAAGCAGAATCATACGTGATCCGTGCATGGCATGTATCTTGGCTGTGCAAGCTTGCGTTCCAAGAAGTGTAGTTAGAGGAAGCAAGCGAGTTATTGTTGATCCCAACATGAGATTTAATGTCAAGAGGATCCCACTCATCATTAAAGAAAGTATCAAATTCGACATGCACAAGCGGGAACCGAGATGAGTAGCCGTTGGTTTCGTTAAAGAGACCTAAGAAACCACCAGCTGAATTAGGAGAGATAAGGATGCCTTGAGGGGCAAGAAAGAAAGCAAACCCATGGCCAAACTCTGTAGAGTTACGTGTATCAATCTTGAAGGTGAAACTGGTTGTGAAGTCGGTAGGCCTCCCTGTTTCAGGATCCCAAATAGCAACTTTTTTAGCGTAAGTAGCCCAACCAACACGACAAGTATAACCAGCATTGTTCAGTTCGATGGCGCCATTTGGTGTAGCGTCTCCTTGGTAAGCTATGTTGGGATCACCTGGTGTGAAACGTGAGATGTTAAAGTGGAGTGAGGTAGCAAAAGGGAGAACAAGAAGGACGGAAAAGAACAAGACTGAGTTTTTCATTGTGCTGGTAGTAAGTTCTGAAACCCGTTATGCCATTACTTATAATCGTCTTCTTTTTTTTTGTAGACTAGGGACCATCAAGTCAACTATGAAACTGAAATTATAAAACCAGAATCAACTTCTGATACCGAATCCGAATCAAATCCCTGTAACCACGGAGTTTTCTTTTGTCAGTCAACGTAGTCTATCTGCTACATGAAAGGATTCATTGTGCTAAACAACATAGTTTATCCTAAGAATAAACAAATGCTAACCCAAAACGAGAAAATAAGTTTCATTGGAACACGACGTGAAAAGAACTTTAAAACATATAAGGTATATACTCAATAAACAAAAGTATATGACACTTATGTAATAAACAATTGTGCATGATACTTTGATGTTCACAAAAGCTCCTATGTTGATTGTTTCTTTCTTCGTCAAATCAATCAAGCGAGTTTCGAGTGACAATATTCGTAATTTCGTACCGTTGACTATATCTGAATCCATGCAAGCACCCGAACCATGTATAAAGGATAAGAGATTACTCAAATGAAAACGAGATGTTCTAAACTCGTCTGGCGTTTCCTAAGAAGACGACATTAGTGTATGAATTGGATGATGCGTGATTAGGAAAATTGACGTAGACATTGGGCTCTTTTGACAAATAACAAACTTTGGCCCAAATTGTTCATTTTGTTTTCTAGTTGCATCTATTTCTTAGCCTTTGTTTTGTTTCATGCCTCCTTGGTTCAGCCGTCGTGAGGTTGGGACCGCTGTTTATAATTACGTAGCCCCACCCACAATATTTTTAAGTTTCTGATCAAGAATTTGCTCCAATCCGTTTTGAAAATTCGGATATCTGAAATTTCCATATCCATAAACAATAAATATGTAGTATTATGTTCTACTTTGTGGTTTTCTTTTATAGAATTATAATCGAACTAAAATGAAACTGCAATCCAAAATATCAGTCCTTAGATGACTAGGCACTTTGGTGTAAACTGTTGATTGAAACTAGACGGCATTACAGCTCATGGCGTTTGTACTTTTGTTAATAGATGATAACACCATCCTCTATGGTCCAACAAAATTCAAAGAATGAATTCATCATTGAATAATTTTATTAGACTTTATACTAAGACATACAGCCTTACCACCTTAAGAACTTGAACAATTATTCTCTCTGAATTTATAGGCTACACACGAGCCTCGTTGCTTTGACCAATTCGAGTATTTGCATTTCAGTGTGGAGTTTGGATGCGAAACCATTGTATAAAAAAATTAGAATAGAAGTAAAGAGTTTATAGAAGCAAGTATTCCATCTTGATAAAATAAAATACCCCCACAAGATTTAGAATCACCAAATCAGTCATGGTGACTCGTGAGTGTGCAACTTCTTTTTCTTGAAAGAGAGAGTGTGCAAACTTGGGGGTTTAAGAATTCATCATAGGATTAGAAAATCAATTTTCGAGTTCTTTCACTGTGATTTGAATAATGATTATAGATTGTTTAAGCAGCGAAAAATAATATATGCTTTATAGGTTCTGAATACTATTTTAGTTTAAAAAAATTATTACGTGATCGTACTTAGATTACTTACGAAAACAAATTTTGTTAGAAGACTGAAATATTCTTACTAAATAACATATCATATTCACAAGTTCATTATAAAATATAAAATCTACGTAAATCGGTTAGGGTTTTACGTAAATTCATACAATATGAATCTTCAAATTCAAACTACAAATGTAGTTTAAAGACTAGTCTCACCGGCAGAGAATTATTAGGGCAACTAAAGATATGAGATATCTTAAAGACGATAGGGATACGTGTATAATAATGATTGGACAAAAATGGGAAACTGGATTCTGAGAGATGATTTGTTGACGTAGCGAAACCTTACACCACGAGGTTTAAGAAGAAGGGATCACCACATATTTGGAGTGGGCCTATCCATGACATGTTCCTACTTTCCCTGACTTCCCTGGCTCCCACACCTCTCAAATCGTACATCCACTTTTAATTTCGCATTTCTTAGATTTATTATCTGTCAATGATTCATATGCATTTTTTTTTGTTAATTACATTAAGCATTTTCTTCCTTTAATTCAGAATTTTTAGGCTTTTACATGTGAAATCCTTTTTTTCCTTTTTGCTATCACTTTCTCATTAACCAAACCAAAAGTAAGATCGTGGTTTTCATCTTTGATCATTCACTTGGTTTTCATCTTTTTTTTTTTTTTGATAATCCAGGTATCCGGACCTCTCACTTAGTTCGAATATCCCACCATATCCAACTGGAACTGGCGAGAAAGGTCTTGGAGACCAAACGAAAACCATATTAAATCCGCCGTGGCAGAAACTCGAACTCGTGATGACGGATATCTCAACCGAGGTTCTTTTACCACCAGACTACGAGGTCCGGTTTGGTTTTCATCGTTGATCGATTCACTTTCTACAGAATGCTGCAAAAAAAAGAAAAAAACTAATGCATGATATCGGCTAATATTTAATTTAGATGACAATTACGTGTTATGAGATAAGTTAATATTAGCCATCTATATTCGTCGTCTGTCACATTTTATCCTGACTTTTCTGTTCAGTCGCCACGACATTTTTTTTTGTTAAAACAGTCGCCACGATAATACTGGACTTGATGATAACCTTTCTTCTGACAATATTCCTCATGTCCACCGTTTTAAAAAAGGATCTTAATATTATTGGTATAGTGAACATCTACGTATAACTAGTCTATGTTATAGGATCAACGTTTTAATGATAAGTTAATATTCAAAAAAATTCATAATGAACAACATAATAGATATTAAATGTTATCTACAAATTATCAATAGGTTGGAAAAACGTACGTATGTTGTTTATGAAAGGTATACATTCCCCAATTTCCTAAAACAGCAGTCACTACAAGTATATATATCCAAATGTGGAAAGGTTAAAAATAAAATGGTGAAAAGGAAACTGACCGACGAAGACTAACAGAAAAATCAGAATGATTTAGCTAAAAGAGATAATAATAATGAAACAACATAACGAAACGACAAATGGAAAAATTAGAAAAAGAAGACGGAAGACGCCAAAATGTACATTAATATTACATAGCAATTGGGTGGATTGAATGGGAACACGTTATGTAATTTTCAATATATAGTCACTCTCCAATGATGCCTCCATCGTCTCCTTCACTGCACATCCAATAACAATGGCGACTGAAGCAAATAACCCCATCAACATGAACTCAATGTCTTCATCTCTTCAGAGAACCGGTCAATGGTATGAACCGGTCTAGTCTCAACTATATAAGATATCTCCCACCAGGTTCATCCCTGATCATATGAAATTTCTAACTTGTATGTGTGTTAATGCAGGGTTTTCTCACAAGATATTCCTACAGATGTTGTAGTTGAAGTCGGAGAAGCTAATTTCTCCCTTCACAAGGTAACAACGAATCATTTTTACTATAAAAAGTTCTAACGATTTTGTTTTGTCTAGGTCCAAAATGGTTATAACACGAGATTTATTTGTAAATTTTCTTGATCTTGTATATAGTTCATGCTAGTGGCGAAGAGCAACTACATAAGGAAGCTAATAATGGAATCCAAAGACAGTGACGTGACGAGAATAGATCTCTCGGATATCCCTGGAGGTCCTGAGATGTTCGAGAAAGCTGCCAAGTTCTGTTACGGTGTTAACTTCGAGATTACCGTTCAGAACGTGGCGGCTCTTCACTGCGCCGCTGAGTTTCTTCAGATGACCGATAAGTACTGCGACAACAACCTCGCGGGTCGGACTCAAGACTTCCTTTCTCAGGTCGCCTTGTCTAGCCTCTCTGGAGCCGTCGTTGTCCTCAAGTCCTGCGAGATTTTACTTCCTATTTCTCGGGATCTTGGTATTGTCCGCCGTTGTGTGGACGTCGTCGGTGCTAAGGTTTAACTCATTCTCACTTACTTTATAAGTGTTTAGTAACAAAGACAAAGTTCAATCGTAGAAATCATAACTAATAATATAATTGGAAAATATTATAACTAGTATATTAGTGATATGAGTTAATCCACTTACGGGAAATTAGTCTTATGTTAAAACTCATCTTAACTATATGATATCAAATTTCGATTCACACAATCTAACCCGATCGACAATTGATTTGACATAAAGTTGGTCCAGTCAATTTGTGTTTCTTATTCCGAAATTAATTACCGAAGAACTATCATCTCAGAGACATAGAGACATATAGTATTGTCAGTTGTCGAATCGTCTATTTAATTTTTTTCATAAATGTAATATCATAATAAATCAGCGTTAAGAAAAAATTATGAGATATCTTCTTTTTTTTTTGCCAAATAAAATTTAGAAGAGATCTCCTAATTCCTAATGTATAAATGAAATGAGTCAATCAGTTTGTCACCAATCAATTTTAAGTTAAAATACCAATATTAGATCCTGGTCTTGGTTAGTGTTGGTTACTTTATTTTCAAACTTTTACATAACTTAATTAGTGTTTAGGTTAATTTATTTTCCAACATTTACATAGTAGTGAGTTAGTAACCAAAGTAAACCCCGATCTAGTATTTACATTCGTTTTCTGATCAGTTACTTCGGTTTGGTTAACGATCGGTTTAATCAACATAACATCTATATATTCTCTGTTTCAGTTCCTTGAGTGACAAGTATCTAAAGTTAAAACCGAACCTGAGGTTTTGTAGTGCTTATAACATTAACTGATGATACGTTTTTATTACAGGCTTGCAACGAGGCAATGTTTCCGTGTCGAACACCACCAAACTGGTGGACAGAGGAGCTCTGTATCTTAGACGTAGACTTCTTCACCGACGTCGTAGCTTCCATGAAGCAGAGAGGCCTCAAACCTTCTTCTTTAGCCTCTGCAATCATCACCTACACCGAGAGATCATTACGCGATCTCGTCAGAGACCATTCCGGCAGAGGAATTAAGTTTTCCGACCCCGAAAACAACGACTCCGAGGAGAGATCTCAACAGAGAGATCTCGTGGAATCCATCGTCTCTCTATTACCTTCCGACAAGGGACTTTTCCCTATCAACTTCCTCTGTTCTCTCCTCCGTTGCGCCGTCTTCTTGGAGGCTTCACTCGCCTCCAAGAACGAGCTGGAGAAACGAATCTCCGTCGTTCTTGAACACGTCACCGTTGACGATCTCTTGATCCCGTCTTTCACCTACGACGGTGAAAGACTATTAGACCTCGACAGCGTCAGAAGAATCATCTCTACCTTCGTCGAGAAGGAGAAGAATGTCGGAGTTTTCAACGGCGGAGACTTCAACAAAGGATTATTCTCAGCGTCGCTACAAAGAGTAGCGAGGACCGTTGACTCTTACTTAGCAGAGATCGCTACCTACGGAGAGCTAACGATCTCCAAGTTCAACGCTATCGCGAATCTCGTCCCGAAGTCTGCAAGAAAGTCAGACGACGATCTTTACAGAGCGATAGACATCTTCTTGAAAGCTCATCCTAACCTAGACGAGATCGAGAGAGAGAAAGTTTGTAGCTCAATGGACCCTCTCAAGCTTTCTTACGAGGCACGTCTCCACGCTTCGCAGAACAAGAGACTACCAGTAAACATCGTTCTCCACGCGCTTTACTACGACCAGCTAAAGCTGAGAAGCGGAGTCGAAGATAAAGAAGGAGCAGTGGTTGTACTCCCTGAGGCTGTAGCCACGCGTGGACAGGTCAAAGCTGATGCTTCGTTGGCTAAAGAGAACGAAGCCTTGAGGAGTGAGCTGATGAAGATGAAGATGTACGTTTCGGATCTGCAGAAGAGTGGTGGGGCAGCTGGAGCTTCTTCTTCGAATGCACCACCGAGCAATAAGAAGAGCAGCAAAAGTACTTTCTTCTCGTCGGTTTCGAAGAAGCTGGGGAAGTTGAATCCGTTTAGACATGGGTCTAAGGATACTTCGAACATTGATGAGGATCTTGCTGGTGTTGATATCACTAAGCCAAGAAGACGAAGATTCTCTATCTCTTAAGCGGGAAACAAAACGTTTAATCAACTACTTTTGCGTTTTTGTTCCTTCCGTGTGTGTTTAGCTTAGTAGTGTGCTACTCTTTTTTTCATTATTTTTTCCTTTTGATGCGTGATTTATTTTGTTTTTGGAGTGTGTTTATTGTATAATAATAAGTGTGATATTAAAAAGTAAAAAAAAAAAAATCAATACCACTAATTAGATTTTGTTTTTAATTACCCGGTTCCTAAATCGAGAACCGAATTACCCAAATCTAAATAAACCTAATCAAAACCGAACAGAAAATCGAATGTTCATGTCTAAACTAAAAGTATAAACTTTTATCAGTGACTTTCTTCAGTTCTAGATTGATTGTTTTAAACGGGTATGTAGGCTGGTATATCACAATTTAATTCTTATTTGTAAAATAATATACAAACTCGAACCTTATGAGTTTCAAAATCTTTATTAGACAATTCAAAGGTTTTAGTCACTAAAACAACTCGTTGCCGCTAATTTTAAGTTGATTTAAGAAGATTAGTACACGAAAAATCTGAAAAATTCTAATTTAAGGTCATCATAGGCTTTGTTTTTTTTCTTAATGTAATAAGCCATAAATAGATTAACGAATCAAATTTGTTATAGACCAGACAGCCTTGATCTACCGTTAAGAGATTTATGACCTTAGAAGTTATCTTTCCAACCAGCCTTTCTGTGACTTGAGTAGAGAGGGAGACAAAACCTAATTTTGATGAAATCTCTAAAACAAAGCACCAATGTCGGAGCATCTTCCTCCTCCTCAAAGGAGGGCTTCTTCCGGATTTGGTGATCCCGCATTGGTATTCCCTGAGTTTGCTTCAAAGCAACGTGGCCTCGAGAAAGTTCAAGAAGAAGAAGGAGAAGGTGAAGATAGCAGCTACGGCGGGAAAGGCTCTTTTGACCTGAGCTCCAGGTTCTCGAGCCCTTCCGTCTCTCGAAACGGGTTCGAAACCCCCAAAAAGACATCGTCTCTGAAGCTGCCTGGATTCAGAGAGGAAGAAGAGACGGACCGAAGTACGAACTCGGGTTCCTTTGTGGATCGCGAGGAGAAGAGAAAGTGCCCTGGATGTTTCAGAAAATGCTGTGCATGCACGTGCATGTTTCTTTCCATCGTTCTTATAATCTTGTTGTTGACAGGACTGTCTGTGAACTCTTCGGTGAAAGCTAGTCTGCCTCAGGTTTCTGTCACAAACCTCAGGTTCTCGAGGTTAGATTACGCTAATTCGAGTACGGATCTTTTGATGAATGCGAACATGAAGACGGTTCTTGAGCTGTCTAACAAGAACGACAAGCTGTTGTATTACAGCCCCATGAAAGCTGCTGTCTCTTCTGAGAACATAAACCTCGGACAGAAGAGACTTCTCGGATTCACGCAGAGTCCTGGAAACGTTACGTATTTGAGTATTCCCACCAGACTTAGAAAGTCAAAGGTCTATGATGTTGATGCTACGTTGCTGAGAAACAAAGAGAAGAAGCTTGAAGCTGTGGTTAATGTGCGTTTGAGTGGGAAACTGGGTTTTGATTGGTTGGGGTTTAGGATTCGGTTACCAACTGTTATTGCTTGTGAAGATGTGAAACAGAGTGATGTGATCAATGGACTCAAGCCCATGTGTGATGTTCGAATCTTTTCGCAATGAAAATCGATTAATACACAAGACCCTTTGTTCTTTGCTTTTATTTTTTTTGGTTTCTAATTTTTCTTGTTGTAGATGGAATAACATAGAAAAAAGTAATTAATAGTTTCTCTAAAATTAACATCGAAAAATCACAAAAGTATTTAGTTCTTTTTTTTTGCATTACGCATTTAAATTTTCATAATTTATGTTTTACTTAAGATTATGGGCATCTTTCACCATCTGACTTAGGTTGTAAATATATGGTTATGTTTCTAAGTTTGTTGAAGGTTAGTTTGATGTCAGAAGAAATGGGTTTCATTTCATGTTAGATGAAAGCATATTCACACTTTCAGAGCCGCGTTTCCAATCTTGAAAGAGCATGAAACAGAGATTATCAATTTTTGATTAGATTAACCATCTTCAAAGCAGAGGATATAAGTGCCCAATGAGACCATTCCTTGAATATTTTCAGTCAGAAGCTTTTTTTTTCTTTCAGGATATAAGATAAGCTTTTTTTTACCATACTCAGTTTGTCTCTCTTTGTAATTTAGAATTATATATTTTTTTTAAAAAGGGCTTTCATATTTAAATTGCAGTGCTGAAAATAAAGTTACAAGGCTATGAGTTTTGACATCATAGAGTTCAAAGTAAAGCTTGGGAAGGAAAGATAATTGACAAAATCATATGTAGATTATATTATTAGTTTCATCGATTTCTCTGTTAAATATAGAACGTTGGTAAAAGCTGAAACTTTATGCTTGGATTTTCTTGAAATTTGTGGCAAATGCCAAATGGGTTTGTTAAAACTTCACGTGTCTCCTTTACCACATTCAAAATACTCTCGTATTCTTCTTGTATCATTTAACTAGGTGTTTTTCTGCACCATATGCAAAAATTTTTTTTTTTTAAATTTAGATTATATTTAAAAATAAAATTTTGTAAGCTTTTAGATTTTATTATTTGGTTACAATATTTAATTTTACTTTTTTATTTAATTAAAATATAATCTTGGAGAGACTTTTAATGCATTTCTTTTGATTAAAATATATTAAATCAAATTCAACAAAATGAAAAGACATATTTGTTTGATATATAACTATCAAATCGTAAAATAAACAATATTTATAAAATTTATAGAGATTAAAAATAAACTAATGATATTGGCATTAGAAAATTACAAATAAAAAACTGTATAAAATTTAAAAAAATCGTTTTCATAAACAATTTGGAAAAATCGTTTTAGTAATAAAATTATATAATTATAAAAATATAACTAAATTATATTTCTGAAATTTTAAAATATTTTTATTTCTATTTTCATATTATTTATTGTTATATTATTGATGATCTATGATTTATTACCATATTCTATAAATTTACCAAAGTATAAATCAATATTAAATATAAATGTCCATATTACAATTAGCTTTAAACTATATAATTATTATTAGTATGTCATGTCATCATTTTTTTTTTTTTGAAAATCATTGTGGTGACACATGGCAAATCATTTATCAAACTAGGGTCGGCCCGCCCTACGGGCGGGATGATAATTTAAAAATAATTTAAATAGTTAGGATAAATATTATTTATTTTTGTTTAATATTTGTTTTTATTTTAAAATGTTTTGTTCTATAAGAATATAAATCATTATTTTATTGATTATTGTTCTTTATTCAGTTCATTCTCATTACAATTAACTAAACTTTTTCTTACGATTAATAAGATTATTTATTTAAAGTTTTATTCTGTTTTTATTTTGATGGTGAATAATTGTTGAATTAAAATGACAGTTACCTTCACTATTCTTTGATAAATAACATTATCTTTTTAATATTTATTTTAGTTTGAAATGTTTAGTTTTATAATATATAGTAATCATTATTTACTATTATAGAAATGTGCACATTAGTATGTGTATACATATATATATATATATATATATATATATATATATATAATATTAATATGTGTTGGAGAAGAAGACATAGACGAATTATTATAAAAATAATTATTTTTTATATGTGACAGACATAAATCCACTAATATGTTTTATCCTATAAATTATTCAGATTGTGTAATAAATTTTCTACTATACAAATAACATTAAAACTTTTGTAACGCAACTAATGTACATAATTATTTTTTACATTTGTGAATAATTTGAAATCATATATCTCAAACCAATCAGCTTCTTTCTAAAAATATTTCCTTAGGAACAACAACATGCAAAGTTGCTTCGGGTATTATTATATGCTTATATATAAACACGGTAAATTTCACTTGTATATGATAAATTAAACTGAATGTCATTAGAAAATAAGATAATTTATTTTCGCATCTCATAAAAACATGATAGAATCATAACATTTTGGTATGGTCTTAGGGTTATATATATTTAAAAATAAAATTATTTGAGTTCTTCTCCTTCGTTTCGTGAGTAATGTTTAAAAGACTTATGATTTTAGGAAATCAACAACAATTTTGCACTTTCTCTTTTCAAATCATTGACAAACTATATTATGTAAATGTTAGGGAAAAAAACATCAAACTATTTTGTATAAATTATGTATTTTCATTATATTATCATCTGCTGACTGAAAACGATATTAAAAATTTGTTTGCATTGAAAATTAAATACTAATGAGAGAAAATGATGGATAAATGTCTTAGTAGATTTGATCTTAATAATAAACAAAATTGAAACAACCAAACAACTCACCGGATCAACCCAGAATTTAGAGGGAAAATTTATAACTTTCTTTTTTTGGATTCTTTTACTTAATTAAATAAAAGCTATTTTAAAATTTTGAAAATTAACAACAATTTTACACTTTTCTTTTCCAATCATTGGCAAAATTTTTTTTTAACTGTTAGGATACAAAAGATCGAATTATTTTTGCAGAAACGTTGTCCTATAGTTTTTATTTTATTTCCTGAGAAGTAAACAAAACACATTTACATAACTTCCACCAACAATATGATATTATTTTATTTCTTCAGTGGAGATAATATAATATATTTTCTACCGGAATTTACACTTGAATTTATATTTGTCCCCTTCTCATTATTTTCATGCTAATGAGCATGTTCCTATAAAAATCTAACATATATAAAATCATTGCAGTGCGTACACTCGGGACAATTCCCCAACAATAGGGTCGTCTACTAACAGCAGGCTCAGTAACTACGGAGGCTTCTAAGCTCCATCTTCCTTATCAACTCATCCGAGAAGTCAAGACTTCATTTGAACCGCTAAACACAATCTTCTTTTTTTTTTCTTTTTGAAACTAAGTGTGAAAAAGTGAGAAGCTAAGTGTCATGACACTGCAAGCTCCACATACTCGCGGCCTGACAGCAGTAGATATAATCAAACAACGATCTGTGATTCTGAGATGCTCCAACGCGACGAACTCCTACGAAGTTGAAAGGTTAAAAGGTCACAGGCGAAGAAGACAAAGTAGAGCAGTGGTTTTCTGTGACTCTAAGAAATAAATCTTAACGGTCTCAAATAGAACAAAAGCTTTTCGCTAAACATTAACCAGATTAATTGCAAAATCACTGTAACTCGGGAAAAAGAGAAGAGGACAAATCTCGGAAGAGAGACAATGTTAGAAACAAACGATTTAACAATTAACACCAAAGCCTATCCAAAACTAAAGATATGATCCACTACAGATCATCAAAAGATGAAAGATTACAACAATCAAAACCCGTAAGAAAGGTACATATAGTTTCATGCGGTTCTGGAGTGCCTCTGTTTCTTCTTGTTCCATTTGCAGTGCTTATCTAAATATACATCAGTGAACTCTAATCACTAACATCTAAGCAAAAATACAAAATGTAGAGAAACTGAAAAGAAGATGATGAGAATATACCCATATTTGGTTAATTGTTGTTGCTTTGTTTTTCTTGGTCCTTCCTATAAGAAATTGACAAAAGTCATGTACGTAGAGTAGTTAATTAGAAAGAAGAGATGGAGGATACTTAAATTAGAGCTAGCCATTTTCCAGAAAATAAAGGGATATATATGTTTGAATAGGTTGGTAGGATGATTTCGAGAATAGGAATGGTAACCTTTTTATACTGAGATTTCCACCGCCTTGCAAGAGAGAAGCAGAAATAAATGTAGATCGTGTATGATTGAATCAAGGAGGCCTTTAAGAAGACGAAGGTGAAACTGATTAAAATCAGGGTCTGAGGAAGAAGATGAATCGAAACCCTAGACTTAGAGCCTACATCCCGCCGGTGGAGAAGAATAATGGTTCCACCATTGAAATAAAAAACGACGCGTTTAGAGACAGAACTAAACTATTTTGGAGATGGGCTTTTCAGAGCTTCATCTAAAACCCATTTGCAATCTAAAGCCCAAACAAAATATGAATCAGAATAAATGAAACGCTGCATTTTGTAAAGCGGGACAGGTGACGTCACGACTTCGACCGAATTGATGACGTGTCCACCTACGTGGACCATCTAGGAGGGATCCAAAGCTTCTTTTATATATACTAGGTCCTTGTCCGCGCTACGCGCGGATAGTATTTTGATTTTTTTTCTTCATATTTTTGTACTATTATGTCAATTGTTTAGTTTTATAAAATGTTATGTTTTAACTGTAAATTTAGAATTAAAAATCTAATTTTTCCTTACTGTTAATTTTTTTAAATCTTACCACAACACATTATACATGAAGAAAATATAGTTGGCCTTTATATTTTTATTTGGTGTAATATTGAAAATTTTGATGGTTTGTTTAAATGGCTTTTTTAAATTATATATTTTAGGATTGATTTTCGTGACTATATTCTATAATTGTCTAAAAAAATTGTTTGTCCCATATAGACATCCACATAAATATGGGCTTCTGATAAATTTGTTTATTGGGATATTTAGTTTCACTTTCAACTTTATTCCTTTTTTTGGCACCCTCATGCTAGCTTGTGGGGCTAGCCAACTTGGTACAAAAGGGTTTACAAAAGCTGATCAAGATGCGCGTGATCGGACACCTTTTGCTAGGCTATTCGTACGGAATTTTAAAGATCTAGGAATATAAGCAATAGAAAGTTCAGAAAATTCTTTGGATACAGCCTGTATTTCGTCGAGCTCCTTGTCCAACGCAGGCCAATCTTCCTCCTTTTGAATGAGTATAACCAGTTGTTCACAGTCGATTGAAAGACCATCTCTCTGTGTCCAAACTTCAGTATCACTTGCATTGCCCATAGCAAATCTTCAGCTTCCGCTTGAAGTGGTGATTTAGTGTGTGCATATCGGGCCTTGCTCCAAACAGGATTGGAAAGTCACCATCCATTAACACAAAGCCAAGTCCAGATATGTCTCTTTCATTTATCCAGGATGTCTAGCAGGAGCGTTTCTTTGCGGAAGAACAGTTGTGTCCGTTACCTCAACTCCCATATCAATCTCCATAATCTCGTCGATACATTGAGCTATCCTCCAACACTCTGCTTCAATTTTATTCGCTAATAGGAAAGACATAATTCCTACGATACTATTAATGATTGTTTTTTATTGTAACACCGATACGGCAAACTTATGTTTTATTTAACAAAACTCTTATTTTAATTTTGTATTAAAAAAAATCAATCATATTTTATATTATCCATAATTTTAGTAAATTTGCTTATTTGTCATGTTTTTATTAGGTTTTAGCTAAATCATTAATTTATTATTTATTTTTAGCTAAGTCACTAATTTATTAATTTAAAAATACCCTTAATTAATATTATATATATATATTAAAAATGAATTTTATTTTAGTAATATTAAATTTATATTTTATATTAAAATTCAGTTAGTTTTTCTTATTTGTCATATTTTATTAGGTTTTAGACTTTTAGATAGTTTATTGATTTATTATTAATTTCTAACTGATTCGCTAATGTGTTAATTAAAACAATACCCTTAATGAATTTTATATATAATTAAAAACGAATTTTATTTTAATCATATAAAATTTATATGTTATATTAATATTAAATAATTGATTCTAAAATAATATAATAAAATTATCAAAAAAATTTAAAATAAGATAATTCTTATATATATTTTGTTGCTATCTGAAAAAAATATTTTTATTATAAAAGTTAAAAAGATACAAAAAATTATAATTAAATATTATTCAAGAAAAAACATTTATATAAAGATATTTTCTAAATAATTTCTAACATATGAGTGTTTTAAAAAATTTAACACTGGATGTTTAGAACACGGGATTATGCTTATGAGAGAGTGGTTCGGGAATGGGCTTCGAGATGGGTCGAATGGGCTCTGAAAATAGTTTTTTTTTTTAACTCAAGCCCAGTCCGGATGACATGACATCTTGGTTGGTTCACAATATTTTGCCCATGTGGCAGAGCTTAGAAAGGAGGGATTTAGTCCCTTTTATATAGTAGGATTCTTATATATATTTTGTTGCTATCTGAAAAAAATATTTTTATTATAAAAGTTAAATAGATACAAAAAATTATAATTAAATATTATTCAAGAAAAAAACATTTATATAAAGATATTTTCTAAACAATTTCTAACATATGAGTGTTTTAAAAAATTTAACACTGGATGTTTAGAACACGGGATTATGCTTATGAGAGAGTGGTTCGGGAATGAGCTTTGAGATGGGTCGAATGGGCTCTGAAAATAGCTTTTTTTTTTTAACTCAAGCCCAGTCCGGATGACATGGCATCTTGGTTGGTTCACAATATTTTGCCCATGTGACAGAGCTTAGAAATGAGGGATTTAGTCCCTTTTATATAGTAGGATATATATACACTAGGGGATTTGTTTCTTTAATTTTTCTTAATGCCAATTGCTTCGATAAATTCAAGCAAAACTTCAATACGAGAGATTCAAGTCTTTGGACGTCAGTTATTCACCTGAGTTTTTTCATATGCGTGCAAAGGCTAGTTGTTAGTGTATGAATCACCTTCGTTGACTATTTTGATTTCTCTTGAACTTTCTTGAAGGAAATTACTGAAATTCACCACACGCCTCAAAGCCATGGCCTCATCTGCGGTAAGACACCGTCGTTTTGTGATCTTTTCACATATTAGATCCTTGTGTTTAGTCTCATGGTCCTAAGATTTACTCACTTTGTCGGATGTTTCAGGCTCTTAGTAAGAAGCAGTTTAAAAGGTATATGACCAAGAAATCACACTCATGCTGGTGGGATAGTCACATTTGTTCAAAAAGCTCAAAACGGTATCGTCTTGCAGTGTTTGGAACTTTTCAGAAAGAAAGTTCATGTTTTTCATAAACTGGGTTTCATAGCATGAATTGAGGAGAAATCCTGATTCTTCATAAACATAGTGTTGTAAATTGTCTCTGTATCTGTTATCCAGGCTGGCTGGTTTGCTCAATAACAGTTTACAACAGTACAGTAGGATGATCATGAGAAACCATGTGTAAAAGGTAAATCAATAATCAAACTGCTTTCTGTAGAAGGAAACGTACGTAACTGCTAAACTTCGAGAGAAATAGATCGTGGTTACCCTTTTAATTTAATTAGATATAGTTATATAATTATCTGAATATTTTTTAAATAGGTGTAATTGCAAAAAAAAAAAATATTCCAAAAAGTTTTAGGGATAATTTTTTTTTTTGGTGTCAAATTATAAAGATAAATGTTAGCAATGATCCTATTTAAATAGAATAGACGAATGAAGACGAGCTTGGAGACGAGGTGGAGACGAAGAGAATAACCGCAACAGAAGTGGCTGAACAGTAAAGAGAAGCGATAAGGCAATTGTGTGTATCTCTTGACTATTACAAAGATGGGTATGAGAGGCTTTAGAAGGTGTTGCAGGACATAAGAGAGGAATGGTCTTAGCATCGTGAAGTCTGGCTAATTAATAGTAGTATAAGAACACTGACTATTTGTTTTTCCTTTGATACTAATGTGTTGTGTTCTTGTTAGTTGTTGTTGAATCTAGACTGCAAATGAATACTGTATGTTTAAAGAAGTAAATCAGGACAATTTTCCTTAACTTCAAACAAACATGGTGTGTACTGTCCAACAATTGTGTTGTGGTTGGACAATTTTTCATTTTCATTTAGTTCATCTGGCTACACTTTCTTTTTTTGGTTCGCTCCTCTATCCTTAACTTTTGTTGTTTCTGTCAATGATTACACTACATGTTCATTAACATTGTGGTTGATATTATACATAGTAACACATGTTTGTATAGATCTCATAAAGGGAACACTTACCAGAACTATTGAAACTTATTAAAATAAGCCTAGTTCTGGCTAATGCGCACATGCTGCAATGTGTCGGTGGGTCCAAGTAAGAAGGCCCATTTTAAGATCGTGGTTGTGCAAACGAGAAGGTGATGTGGAAACTTATGATCCACTCAACTAAATGAGAAGTATATTATGGTAGACAAATTTGGGGGTAATGGTGGATATGGTGAGAGGTAGGTAACACCATTTCTCCATGTCGCTGTCTTTCGTGCTGGGCTTATCTCTTTCCTTATTTAAATACGCCACAAACAAATTACGTGACGACCTTATGTGATAGGCTATCATTTATTTTTGAAGTCAATAAATGAACCATTTCACAGATGATTGCCAAATTGACTCTATTGACATTGACATTGAACCATTTCACGTGGATGTGTATTCGCCAAATGTTTGAGCCTGTCTGTGCTTCGCGTTTATTTTAACAACCACAACTTTGGGACAAACCAGTATAATATGTCTTCTTAACGGCGTCATCTGTGACGGCGTCTCGAGCTGTTCAGTTTCAAACCTACGCTCAGTCACTGTTTCACACTGTTTCTTTCTTTTTTTCTCGCCGTGACGGATTTAATTTCCTCATGTGTTCATTTCTGTGTTCTACTGACTTTTTCTTCTTGTTTGTACATGGGTTTCTGTAACTTTGCATTGCTCCCCATTGGTCCAGCCGTCAAATGCTAATTGTTTTACTCTTTGTCAGTTTGTCTGATATATTCATAATATAAAAACGATACTCCAGTATAGTGTTACTAAAATTTTCTTGTTAATACATTTTCCGAAGGATATCTGAAATTATAAAAAACAATATTTAAGGTAAAAATTGGAAAAAAGAAAAAAGTCCTAAACCATTGGCTACATGGTATAGATACAGTCCACGTACCAAAAAAGAACCAAACAGCCTCTTAAAGTTTAAAAGCCGTTTAGACAACCTTTAATTAAACAATACAACGTACCTTTACTGAACGACCATCTACAATTTATGACATTGTTTTAAGAATGTATCGTTAGATATCGATCCGCGCAACTGTGCGTGTTTTTGTTTTCATTTATTTTTATATAAATATTTTGTTTTCAATTCTAAATTGGTATATATTATAATATATATGTGTTTATCAATTTTTAAAACATAATAAATTTTTTACTGTATATTTTTTTCATTGAATAGATTATTTCAAACTTTCACATGTATTTATATCTTCTTCTATATATATATTTTTGGATTATTATTTTATTATTAAAATCGTAACTATATATATAAAGATTAGTAAAATATTATTTTATTGTCATATCAAAGATATTGTAACATTTCACAAATTTATAAAGTATTTAAAAAATTAAACTTTTCGTTTCATAGATTTATATTATTGAGTAAATAATTAAACATTAAGTTTTTGTTTAATTTTTAAAATAAACTATATAGTTTAAAATTTGTTTTCATTTGTTTAAGGTAGTAAATATTAATCATTGTTATATAATATAATTTTTGTTATTTTAAAAAAAAAACTTTCTGATTTTAAAAGTTAACAATGACAAATATTTAAATATTTAGCATATAGATATATAGTATTACAATATTAAATTATATCTATTTAATTTATACTATCTATAATTCAATAGATAATCTATTGTTTAAATTCAATTATTGATAGCCCAATAAAATTTTCTAGTATGCCCAAAATTTAAATGATAAGATTATATATTAAATGTAACATGACTTTCTAGGAATAGGTCTATTAAGTCATTTTTTTTAAATTACACATGAATCAAAGTTGTGACTTCTGTTTTAATATATAAGATGTATGTAGAACATAAGTTAATAGTATTATTTTTTTTATATAAAAAAGAATCATTGTACATAGTAATCAGACAACAAAACGATATACGTAATACGTTTGTTGTGAGAAAAAATCGATTGAATCCAGTAACTATTCTAGAAAAAAATCATAATATAAAAAGACATATTAGAGCCTAAACTACCGAATGAGTGCAAGTTATTTACGAATCCATTCGAGGGTCTAGGGCAGATTACTAAAAACATTAATTTTTTGTGTTACTTATTTACCGTATAAATTCGAGTTTAGAGCAAATTTTTAAGACAAATTCTCAAATATAATAAAATACAGAGCGGAGTATAAGTTTTTTTTTTGGGGGGGGGGGGTGAGGGGAGGAGAGTTTTAGACTTAGTTTTAGATGAATTGTATTAAAACGATAAAACGAAGATTAAAGAAAAAACTTTAAAATCCAGTGTTATTAAACTTGTCATTTTATAAAACACTTTAAAATCCACTATTATGGAACAAAATTTAAATAGGAGATTTTAGAGTGTTTTAAATATTTTTAGGGTCTTTGAGAGAGATTTCTTAGTTATAAAAAAATAAAAATTCAAATCTCATAGTTTTAGATGAGATAGAGTTATTTAACAAAAATCACACCAAATTCTAATATTCACTTAAAATCATTTAAAAATTTACTAAGATCAAATCACTTTAAATTTCACATTCAAAATCATAGGGATGTTCACATTTAAATATTTTTAAGGTGTTTGAGAGGGGTTTTTTAGTTATAAAACTAAAAATCCAAATCCCATAGTTTTAGATGAGATTCTAGGATTGTTTAACCAAAATCACACCAAATTCTAATATTCACTTAAAATCATTTAAAATTTTATTAAAATCAAATCACTTTAAATTTGACATTCAAAATCATGAGAACCCGGCCCTACACCAAAATATTTTGGGTTTTCATGGCTTTGGAATATTCACAATTATATATTAATACTTTGATTTACTTACATATATATATATATGTAAGTATATATATATATATATATAAGTTTAGAATCCTACATCGAAAACTATCTATTCAAAATGTTTAAAAGCAACTTTATTTAGGCTTCGAATGATGACTGTGGTTTGAGCGGTGCGGGACAAACGGTTCTCACAGTTATAAAAATGTATAGATATATAATATATATAGAGATTTTTGTTACTGTTAACTGCAGGGCAGGGTGAGACGATGGTCACCATTCAAATCCTTAGTTTTTTGCAATGTTCGCAACCTAAGTATCTCACCGATATAAACACAATTATATTTAATTGTGTTTAAAACCCATATTTAAATACAATTGTTTTAAGTGACATTTCTGAGATATTTAAGATTTACAACCTTTCGAGTAAAATTACTTTTAGGAGGGGACTTACACTACGACCAATCTGTGCTTCTTTTAAATTTTATTTTTAAGTGTCTAGCTCAAAATTTTGATTTTTATTTAATAATTCAAACTTCATCAAAAAAGCTGTTGGCTAACTCAAAGTTTATGATATAATACCATGCTATAAGTACTTTTAGATCTAACTTTCGTTGAGCTGAAGGTCAGTCGGCCGAATAAGTACAAAACACTGCAGTCTATACTACAGAAATTCTTTGTTAATGGCATGTGGTTGGAAAGAGTATGATACAAGCGTATGACGTTAAATGACAAATTCAAATAATACAAAATAGCGATAAGTGATCCATCCCAATCATAAGTGACAGTTTTAGTCCAAACATAATGATAAATGTGTGTTTTACTAAACAAAGTAGGTTATTAGCTGGTGATCCAATTGCCAAGTTAATGCATACAAATTTCATGATATAGATTTAGTGAAATTTACTATAAATTTCATGTTTGTGCGTGTGAGAGAGATGTAAACAAAACAAAAGTGAGGTTAATTGAGCAACAAAAAGAACATAATATAGTGAATTTGTTGTTGAATAGCTTGGAACACAACAAAAGTATATTATATGGAATGGACCAGCAGATAAATCCTACATATAACTTAAGTTGCCATGAGATCGCATCTTAGGAATATATGTTTGCATTTAGTATCTGCTTAGGAGTTTGTTTTTCTTCCTTTCGCACCTCCAGGTGGAAGATATCATATAGTTATGCAAATGATATATATATATATATATATATATATGATTCATAATCATACGACTAAGAACCTCGTAACATCTCGATAATCTAGTAATTCTCCTACATAAAGCATGCTTCCTGAGAGGACGGACAACTGACTAAATTCTCTATTTTTTTTTTTGAATTATACAGAAGTATCATGGCCTCACATAAGTGATCTAGACTAGTCACGTGTTGCCACGTGACGGTCCTCTGTCTCTGGCGATGCCGAAATGTTAATTCCCCAATGGCCAGAATTCGAATCCAGAAGGCAGTACTCACAATTGTAAGCCCTTTACCACTAGAAATAAAAGCCCCGGTTGCTATGAATAATATATAGTTAATTCCACCATTGAAATAATACTAGTTTTGCTATAACTTTTTCAACTTTTGTTTCAATTTATGCCACCAAACTTATCCCCTATATATTATTTGAGAAACATTGCAACATTTTTTTGTAGCCACGTGTCATCACTAGAATGATTTTTAAAATCTTTAGAGAAATAATTTGGTCCATCTAAATATATAATAAGCTTTTTATTAAACCACAATAAATATATTATTAATGTGCTTCATTATTTCCTTAAATAAGATTACAGAATTGCCTAATGTGGCTAAAGTATATATGACAATTAATGATTTTGAATAATAAAGTTTTGATAAAAATAAGTGTGTATTATAATTATATTTATTTAATTTTAAGCTATTAAAATAAATTAAATAATCATAGTAACCATATAATAAAAATTTAAAAAATATTTATATATTATATTTTGAATTTTTAAAAACGAGTATAAATTACTAAAATTGTTAAAAGTTTCACATTCAAATTTTGCAATCTATGATTTAAAAATTTTGTTATGACATGATACAAATAATTAAAAAATAATATAAGTTGAAAGTCTTATTTAATAAGTATCAAAAATAAAAGATATATAAATATATGTATCATTTTAAATTAAACTATATGCCATATAAAAATACATAAATATCTTAATTTTGAAATTTATTTTGAACATTTTTTTGATAAAAAAATTGAAAAAATATTGACAACTTAATTTTTTTAAAATCTTATAAATTACTTAAAAAATTATCCCACAATGAACATTTTCTTATCACTAATTTAGACTTTTTGCTATAATAGATACAAATGATAAAAAAAATATGAACAAAAAACATCATCTAATAAATATTAATATTAAAATATACCATATATATATGTTACTATCATTTAAATTTAATTATATATCATATCAAATAGAAAAAATATTTTTTCGATTTATAAAATTTATTTATATTTTTGGACCAATTTAATTATATAAGTAGTAGATAATGACTTTTTAGTTATTCAATATATATTTATTATTTCATAATATGTTATAAACATATAATATATAAAATAATTTATATATATAATGTTCATTCCGCACAAGGCGCGGATCTTAACCTAGTTTATATATTAATTTTGTTTTATCAAACTTCTCTGAAAACTTTTGTTAAAAATGATCATATTATATTTATATTTTAGAAAAAAAAGATAATTACATTCAAACACAAGGACAAAGCAAACTTTTAGTTTTTTATACCTTCACCAAACCCTCTTCACTTTACGGTCCTTACCTACCCCCCTCATCAACCCACTCAGACACACAGCCATCCCGTTAAATCTAACGCCGTTTATCATTTCATGCGTTTCACCAACTCCCACGTACCTAACGCCGTTGTCTTTTTGCCGTTGGTCTCACTTCTCAAACCAACCAACCTCTTATAAAGTCGTCTCTCTCCCCACCATCTTCTTCCTCAGCAGCTTCTTCTGCTTCTCTCTCACATTTGCCTGAAAATCAACCAATCAATCAATCACTGTAATAACAAAAAAATCGAAACCGACTGTTAATAAATAAGTCTGAGCAATGGATCTTCTCTTGCTGGAGAAGTCTCTAATCGCCGTCTTCGCGGCGGTGGTTCTCGCCACCGTCATCTCCAAGCTCCGCGGCAAGAAGCTGAAGCTCCCTCCCGGTCCTATGCCGATTCCAATCTTCGGAAACTGGCTCCAAGTCGGAGACGATCTAAACCACCGTAACCTCGTCGACTACGCTAAAAAATTCGGAGACCTCTTCCTCCTCAGGATGGGCCAGCGAAACCTAGTCGTCGTCTCCTCCCCCAACCTCACCAAGGAAGTCCTCCACACGCAGGGCGTCGAGTTCGGATCTCGGACGAGAAACGTCGTCTTCGACATCTTCACGGGCAAAGGGCAGGACATGGTGTTCACCGTCTACGGAGAGCACTGGCGCAAGATGAGACGGATCATGACGGTTCCTTTCTTCACCAACAAGGTGGTTCAGCAGAACAGAGAAGGATGGGAGTTCGAAGCCGCGAGCGTGGTGGAGGATGTGAAGAAGAACCCTGACTCCGCCACGAAAGGGATCGTGTTGAGGAAGCGCTTGCAGTTGATGATGTACAACAACATGTTCCGTATCATGTTCGATAGGAGGTTTGATAGTGAGGATGATCCTCTGTTTATAAGGCTTAAGGCCTTGAACGGAGAGAGGAGCAGGTTGGCTCAGAGCTTTGAGTATAACTACGGAGACTTCATCCCTATCCTTAGGCCGTTCCTTAGAGGCTACTTGAAGATCTGTCAAGATGTGAAAGATCGAAGACTCGCGCTCTTCAAGAAGTACTTTGTTGACGAGAGGAAGTGAGTTTGTTGTTGTCTCTTTCGAGTTTGTATTATTCTTGTTTCTTGAAACTGACATTGAGAAATTAAAACAGGCAAATCGCGAGTTGGAAGCCTACAGGAAGCGAAGGATTGAAATGCGCTATTGATCACATCCTTGAAGCTCAACAGAAGGGTGAGATCAACGAGGACAACGTTCTTTACATCGTTGAGAACATCAATGTCGCTGGTAACTTCCGTACCCTTTAGGCCTTTTCTCTGTGTACTATTTTTGTTCCTTGTAGGATACGTAACCAGTCCTCTAGACGTTTCTTGCTTGGGTGAGAAAAGGACAACAGAATCCTATAAATTTGGGACACTAACTAAATCAGTTTATTAGGCTCATCTGGCAAACACTTTTCTGGTCGGAAAATATTGAGACTTTTATGCTTACGTGTCTCACCTAAAGGTGGTGGATTGTACTTGTGTAATGGCTTTTTAGTTTGATTTCTTTTGGGTGAATCCTATAAATTTGGAACACTAACTAAAAACAGTATATTAGATGGTCGGAAAATATTGAGATTTTTAATGTGTCTCACCTAATGGAGCTGGATTGTACTTGTAATGGCTATTAAATTTGTATAATGCTGATTTCTTGTTTATTTCTAATGAAAACAGCTATTGAGACAACATTATGGTCCATCGAATGGGGAATTGCGGAGCTAGTGAACCATCCAGAGATCCAGACCAAGCTAAGGAACGAAATCGACACGGTTCTTGGACCAGGAGTTCAAGTCACGGAGCCTGAGCTTCACAAGCTTCCATACCTCCAAGCCGTGATCAAGGAAACGCTTCGTCTAAGAATGGCTATTCCTCTCCTCGTCCCTCACATGAACCTCAACGACGCTAAGCTTGCTGGCTACGACATCCCGGCGGAAAGCAAGATCCTGGTCAACGCCTGGTGGCTAGCGAACAACCCTGAGAGCTGGAAGAAGCCTGAAGAGTTTAGGCCCGAGAGGTTCTTTGAAGAAGAGGCACACGTGGAAGCGAACGGTAATGACTTTAGGTATGTGCCGTTTGGTGTTGGACGTAGAAGCTGTCCGGGGATTATATTGGCGTTGCCTATTTTGGGAATCACGATTGGTAGGATGGTACAGAACTTCGAGCTTCTTCCTCCTCCAGGACAGTCTAAATTGGATACTTCTGAGAAAGGTGGACAGTTCAGCTTGCACATCCTTCACCACTCCACCATCGTAATGAAGCCAAGGTCCTTTTAAAATGACTTCTTTTTACACTATAGTGATGTTTGTTGAATATTCCTTGTTTTTGTTTTGTACTATTTTGTAAGGTGTTGTGTAAAATGGATTCGTTCCAATATCGCAATAACTATTGGTTCCCACTGTTTTGAAATTGATACTCTCAAATTACTAATGGGCTTTTAAGGCCCATTTATTAATAATAGCCCATAGCAGCGGGAGTGTAAGCACCAAGTGCTCTAAATCACAAATTTCGAAATTTTTTGAGAAGACCGTTTGCTCCCTAGATCGCTCGCTCGCTGCATCGTCGTCCTCGATTTCCCTTTTTGCGAATTTGATCAGTCGCGCCACAAAGATCCTTCGCCGTCGCCGTCGTCTCTGTTCCGTAGGAGAGATTATCAGTTTTCCGTTTCGATGCTCCAATCGCCGTTTTCGAGACGCGGTTAAGATACTGTCGAAGCCTCTCGAATTTTTCAAAGTATCTCTCTATCTTCTCTCTCGATTTTGTAGTTTATTTCGTAGAAAAAGAAAATTCAGCTAAATGCGATTGGGAATCAAAGTTAGAGATGAATGTTAAGGAAACGCAAATCTAGTTACGTAATCGTCGCGTAGTTGCGATTGAGAATCTGATTTCGAGATCCGTGTGCAGTCGTACAGCTGAGAACCGGCGTTGTTAAAGAATGCTGCAATGGATGGGAGGATCGAGGCGGAAAGTAGCCGCTGTAAGTGACTTTTGCTTCTTCCTTCTAGTGATAACTCAGAATCAGAGAGATTCATATTATAGCTTGGGTGAATATAGCCTGATGTTTTAGATGAGTTTGATTTCTGACTTGTTGTTTGTTCTCTTGCATCTTTTGGGGGCATTCAGTCGCATACATCGGTGAAGAAGAGGTGTGTAAGCTCTTATTCTGCTGTTTACGATGTGTTTTTCTTCAGCAGCATATGCTTCACTCACACTGATGATGTTGTAGACATTTAGTGCTTACTCACTTTAATTTCTTCTTTGTTTTGAACTTGTAAGGCAAAAACAATACTTTGAGCAGAGGAGAAGACAGCAGCATCAGTTCACAGCTGGGTCTGGGAGCTGTAGTTACGATAGGAACAGTAGTAATCAACACCAGTCTTTGGATATTCTCAATTTCATCAGCCTGTCAACTCCTGCTACTCCTGAATGCAAACCTTCTCCTCCAGAAGATGGTAACTATATGCTTGTTCAAGCTCTCATTCTGAGTGTGGACCAGTGAATTAATGCTCCGAGTCCTTACATATAATTCGATTTTGCTCTCTTCCTGTTTGTGTCATTTGTTAGTGAAACAAGTAGTGGAAGATCGGGATGCTGGTTTCCACAGTCTGAAGGACAATATTACAGGAGTAGGTAAAGTCTCCAAACTCATGATCAAATATGATCTGGTCCTCTTCGGCTTATGTAGTATGTGTGATGTTACAGGAAGTTCATTTAACAATAAAGCAGAAACTATTCCCTTAAAGAGGCAAGTCAGTTTTTCTTTGTCTTGCTTTCCTGTTATGTGACTGCCTAAGTTTTGTTTTTTCTTAATTATTCTTTTGCTACTGGAACTGCATGTCTGATAGAAATGATATGCTTCACTGTCTTATAGGATTTCGCTTAGTCTCCCTGACAACCAGACAAATGATTTTAAGAAAGAAAACACAACAGCGGATCTGATGGGCGGCACAGAGCGGAGTAAGTATTCAGTATAACATAGCATTTAGAAACTAGAAAGGTTTACTGTTTTCTCGTTCTTGTACATAAGTAGATAGTTATGTTTCATTCTAGTCTGACTTCCCTATCACTTTTCACTCTGTGCTCATCCGAATCTGAGCCATGGACATTGTACCTTTTTCAGAGTTATCCGTCTTTGATTTGGTTGGTGATGATTACACAACAACCAATCGGAAAGAATGTTCTCCATCTGAGCCTCACATGGCATTTTCAGTTGAAGGTATAGGAAATCTTATGTTTCCATGTGTACCTAAATAATGTTAAGACGAGATTTTTACTTTGCCTTCCTCCTGTGACTCTTACTTTCTCCATCCAGGTTTAGGTAAAATAAACACGGAAACTCCGCCTAGTTCTCCACAACCATCAAGCAGGTGAGTAGCATTCACGACTTTGTTTGTACTTACCCCTATTTTCATTATGTTTGTTTCCCCTTTTGTCTATTTGTACTGTTTTCTCTTACATGAGAAGCTAATATGTACTGTCTAGGATATAAATCAGTGATTGTATTTAATTTTTGGTGTAAGAAACTTTGCGTACGGGTGCTCCTCTCCATGGAATGATTCCGGTCAACCTATATCAAACGTCAGGGAAAGGCTCAGCGACTTTGAGAAGGAAAGGGTAACAAAGTCTCATTATCTTATCTTTTAGCTGTCTTGTTTCATTTCTGAGCGTTCTGGAGACCCAATTTTTCAATCTTCCTCTTACAGGACATTATTGAAAGTAGCAAAATGTTCCAAGATGACAAACGTTATAGGTCTCCCATCGACATACATGCTACATATGGGGGCACAAGTCAAAAACTGCGCACTTCCACTGATCACTTGCACAAACCATATATCAGCGACTCAAGAGGCTACTTCTGTGACACTGCAGATTTCAACAAAAGCAGGGTCTTTGATGAAAACGAGTGGAATGGTAATTCTTATGCAAATTGTTTTTTTTTAAATATATTTTTAGCACAACTCGCCATCTATGCAACTCTAATTATCTCACTTATTTTCTCTTAGTTACTCACGACCATCTACCTTCTGTAATCTACAGAAAATGGCTTGATCAAAGTAGCATGTCAGTTCGTAGTAAATATAGTATAACCTGTAATGAACACAGTTTCATGTAGTGTAACGTGAACACCACATGTAACACAAAAAATTCTGGTCCAAGATCATATATGCATCTTGTTTCTTTCTTTCCTAGTGAGATCAAATACCAAAATGTATGAATTGTTTTCTTCTTCTTACCTCATCAGCTAAACCCACCTTTCCAGATGACGGGGTGGGCAGATTTTACTGGAAGGACCAACAGCCACGTCAAGAGGAGAGTTTGAACCTTAATTTCAACAATTATGGAAGGGATTACACTGGGAGCCGCTCTTCTGCAGAACACCATGCTACAAAGAAGAGGTAGTTTTCAAATTCTCTCACTTCGTCCCTCTACGCATAGTGATTCTGTAACTTTTGACATTTATACTCTTTCGTCTCTAGGGATTACCTGGAAACGACCTGGAGGTCCAACATCGAAGGTGGGTTTGGTTCTACTAAATTAAGAATAATAGCTGCCTTCATATATACTTTTTATCAAGGAACTTTTATTTGACTATGTAAGTTGTCTTCATAGAATAAATAGTCTAAGCGTATGCCGTTTTAAAATTTCATTGCTTTACATCATTCTTTGGAAATTCCTAATACCTTCCATTTGATTTACTTCACTTTCGTTTTGTATCTGCTAGCTTACTCTGTTGTTGGAGTCTGAAGTTGGAAAAGTACTTTTTTTTTTGAAACACTTTTTTTGAAACACATATCTACTTATTTATTGGATTTATAGGGCGTTGGCCTATTTATTTGGTATATCCTTTGTTCTTCCTTCTTTCAGGTTCACCAGTTCGAAGACCACAGTGTCTAGAAAGGGCCATCGATCATCCGAGTTTTGAAAAGGAAACGTAAGTCAGATCCTTAAAATGCGTCTAGTCATATCTGAACTAATGACTGAAACTTTTTGTAAATAACATCGAGTTATTTTCAGAACCCTCGCCTTTAACTTTGACAAAGTATTTGACCCACCGGTTTGGTCATCCGTTGTACTTGAGGAAGACAAAGACAACCATAGCTTGCGTAGGTAAGCAACTACAATGTCCATCTTTCTAATTGTGTTTCATATGCTTGAGATATACTGACACCTATCACTATTTCTAACAGTGAAGAATCTTGCTCGTCTAGTGCAGGTATGAACCCTTTTCTAGAATTCTTATGAATCATATGTTTTCATGTTGACAAGATTTGTTTTTCCCCCTATTTATTGAACCGTCACTGTCCCTGAATCTTTTCAGCTTGGGCCAATGAAACCTCCATTTCACATGAGACCAATACAAGACAGAGGAAAGGGGAAATTGATTCTTTTTGCAACCTTGGAAACAAGAAGTATTTGAATAATGGCCTTTCCTATGAATCTTGGGAAGACTGGGATGTGGATGATCAACAACTGAAGAGAAAAGTTGGGTCTGGAAAGCAGGTCAGACTATCAAACCCAGGAAAGTTGAGATCTACCAGTCATAGAGACTCCTCTTCCCGTGGTGGTCTCGACGCCCCTTACAATTGGTTTGCAGAAGGATTTACAGCTGCAGGCATAAGCTCAGGTTTGTATCTCACTTATTTACCCTCAAAACATCTTCACTGGCCTAAAACATAATCATTATCTTGGCGATCTCTCACATTAAAGTTCCTGTTTTTGACCTCTGTCACAGATATTACAACCGAGAGAGACAAACCATATCCTTTCCTAAACCCCGTTGTTGGTAGCTCGCACCGGCGTCAATCTCGAGCCCCTGATTCTATTCCGGAAACATGGGTCCCTAAGTTTTCAACAGAAGGCAGTGGATATGGTGATGATGAACACAACTACATGAACTGTGTATCAGCAAACCATAAATCTAAACTAGCAGGAGACGTCTGCAGTTTTGGGAGTGATACGTTATCAGAGAACGATAATGAACAAAGCAAAGAAGTGAATGATCCAAAAAATCAGGGAGATGAGACCTCATCATCCGTTGCAAAGAGCCTCTCAGACGAAAATGAGTATGTACGGTAATCACTTCTCTATTAATTCAGACAAATCTGTTCTCCCATAATCCAATGCTTCTGACACATGGAGAAATTTTCATTGTTGTTAGATGTAACCCGAACAAGGAGGTTGTGAAAGCTCGGCATCAAGGAGACAGAGGTAAATTGAATTTCGTTTCCAAAAAAACTCCATTTTTCTATTATTAGTGGGATTACAGTAAGCTAACACATGAATCTTGGATATGATCAGGAGGAGAAAAGACAAGTAGAGACTCGCACCAACAAATGATAATGCTGGAAAGACGCACGCTTCAGTTCGTTTGTTTAAACAAGACATTGCTCCTTGACTCTTTAAAAACTTAGACTTAGGTAAGAATTTCATACTAGTATTCTTGTGTCTTTTATTTCAAGTTATCTCGAAAACTGAAATACGTAAATAAAAGTTCATGTTGCTTGGGCATAAGGGAATGTGCAAATTTGGCATACTTTTAGTCGAGGGGTTACACAGATGTAAAAATCAACAATATGTTGCCCATACAGGCGTTTAGTGTTTGCGTTTGCACCTATTCTTAAATGCAACTGTATTTGTTAGTCACATTACTCGCGTTCTGTCTATACTATTTTAAGATGCTTTTGCTGTGGTCCTGTGGATAAGCGCAAATACCATCACATAAAAATGTTTTGACCAAAGTTAGTTAGGGATGATTTTGCAGTGTGCGTGATGTGAAAGTTTAATCTTTTGTACTTTTACAAGGTTCCAAATAAGTTACTATAGATCTATAGTAAGATATTAAGACAGCCTATAGGGCTTAATTATGACATCTTTGTTCTCATAATGGATATTGGTGTTAATAAAGTTAGTACCTTTTCTTTAAATATGTTGCATACTTTAATTATATGGGGGATAATGAGATTCCTTGATGTTAGTATTATAGATAAACCGTATACTTTAAATAACAAGAGAAAAATTAATGTCTATTTGCAAGCTGGGAACGTGAGCCCCAGTTACAGCTTTATGTTGTGCATCAGGCATTATTGGAGTTTCTATCACTTGATTTTATTTCTTAGATGCCGTCCTAAAATGTCATTGGATGTTACTTACATTAACAATACCCTAATAATATTTGATTATACATAAACATTAACAACAAACAAAAATATTGTGGTTTGTTTGTTTCTCATGTGCAAACATGTCTGGTACGAGATAACACTTGCTACGTTAGTCAAGATTAGCGTGATGACAACTATGTCAAGAAGAGCTCTCACATGGCTAACACATAAAAATTAGCCTAATCATATCAAACTTGAGAAATTAGTTCTTTGATCCTAATATCATATATATGTAATTTAAACTAAATTATCTTTGGATTTAATTTTCATAGGCTTTGCTGGTTTATTTATTATGAATATATAGGTTATCCGGGTGCTTCCTGTAATTTCAACAACTTAATTAAGTGTTAAGTTTCGAGATTCGAGATCATTATCAGTTGTAAAATACTATGGCAAGACACAGAAGTTAATAAAATATTTTGATCTTTATAGTTGTTTCAGATTTATAATCAAATTGTACTTGTGTGATGTCAATATAATCTAACGTAGTGGTTCGGAGTTCGGACTATACAAGTCCGTTTCATGAATTAGTTGTGAATGAAAAGAATTTAATACAAGGATAAGGGGAAAGTGTCAAAGTGGCCCTGGGATGATTATCTATCTCTCCTGCATGCTAAAATCAAGAAGAATTCCATATATTATTTATATAAGAAAAAATACATATGTAAACATAGAAAATGGCAAAAGAGTACATATTTTGCTGTCACAAAAAAAATTCCATATAAAATTAACGAGAACAAGAAAATAAAATATATTTGTCGCGGACACAGCCACTTGTTTCATCCGAATTAATATTACTCGTTCTGTCGTTCAACAGGAGTCGTGACTCGTGAATTGGTGCGCGCTACTACGAGGTAGAATGGGGTGAAAACTGAAAAATAAACGTCGTAGCATAAATAGCTAGTGGAAAGCAGAAGCAACAAAGATTCCAACAAAAAAAAAACACGTGATTAAAAAACATGGTGTCAGTTTAGTGAGATTTAGATTTGTTTTTTATTTATCAAAAATTAAAAAAAAACATCAAAAAAAATAATTAAAAAAACATTTTACTCTATTTTTCATGGTAGACAAGATATACAGATACATGTATATGAATACCCAAAAAGGTGTGTATTCTATAAAAAAACATGTTATATGCAAAATACTAATTTTTTTTTTTTTTTGGTAAAAATGTAAAGATATTATTACCAATTTTCAATTTTTGACAGAAGTACAAAGACTACAAGAAGCAGATCAAAGAAAAATAAAAGACTAAACACCAACTCAATCTTAAGCTAACACAGGGACAGACTCAACAAGCAGAACCCGCTACCCGGAAGCCTCACCTAATCTGCACCACCGCTTGCCACAAAAGAAAGAACCGCAGTTATAACGAGAGTCGGAACCCGGTAAATTTGGCCCTCCCCGATGATCCGCTCTTAAGGATTGGCTCGACCAAGAACAGCTCGAGGTAAACAACATTAGAATCCGCCCACGCGACCAGACATGAACGCTAGAGGCCAAGTACGCCTGCGTCAACAAGACTGAGCAATTATTGGACGCAAAGCCCCAAGGAGCCATACGACAAAAACCTGCACAAACATGGGGTTAGAAGTAACCGCAGCTCCACCCTTAATACTCCGAGCTACCACACACGAGCCGGATGAACACACCCACAAGAAACACAAAAAACGCCCGGGCGCTAGGCTTCAAGTGCTGGGATGATGGGTTCAAACACGAGAAGCGACCTACCCAAATGACAACCGGATAAGAGAGCCTCGACACACACAGTCTCTGAGAACCAGAGAACTGACCGACTCGAACGGAAAACGGAACAGAACAATGAAGAACAGCCGTAAAACAGGAGGATACTCGATGAGCTTCACGCAATGGAAACCAGCATGAGCGCTAAGGGGAAACGCCATGACCAGAGGGGGACAAGCAGGTAACAGACACTGAGGATCCAAACCCAAGCCATAGACGACTTCTCGTCAGATACTCAAACGCCAAGGCACACGCCAAATCGAAGATCGCCGGAGACGACACACGACGCATCCGAACAGGCTTACAGACGCGCCGATGGAGAAGAACCCCACCGAACCTACTGAGCAAAGGACAACCAGAAACCTCCCTACAACGAGACACCACGCGCAGGGAGAAAACACGCGCCTCCGATCATCTCCACCAGGACACGAGAAGAGCCGGGATACATGTGTAAGAACAGATCCAGAGTGAAGTAGCCTCCTTCATGACCACGCGCTACAGACTGACCGGGATCCGCCGTAGATCTAAGAATGAAAATCGACCAGCAACAAATCCCAACCCCCAAGAGCCGACCCTAATCACCATCCACCGCTACACCTACCTCGCAGTGTCACCAGAAACTCAAGACGTCCGCCTGCTTCAGCCTAGGTTCCTCCGCCGGCGAAGCTCGAAACCCCAGGGACACACGCATATCGGAGGCAGCCAGAGGAGGAGAGAAGAGCAAAAGGAAAACAAGAGATAAGGGGAGAAGCAGCCCTCCGGCGACGGCGAAAGGGACAACCGCACCGGAGGCAAAACGGAGATGCTTGTTGGTGTGAGAGCAAAAGCGAGAGAGAGAAGAGAGAGGAATTGTTATGTTTTTGTTCTTCTTTCTAAACAAAATACTAATTTCATCTTCTGATGATGGTTTATTTAGGATAATGTGTTAAAATACATAGTCGATCGGAAATAGGAATACAAATCTAGATTTTTAGAGTATTAGTCAATACAAAAAGGTTCACAAGGGAAAACAAGAAGACGTTCAAAGTCTTCTTTGTGTGTGTTCCATGCATGGCATATTGGCATTCTAAAATTTATGAATGACCAAAAAGGTTAAAAAGCATAAACAACTACTGTAATTAGAAATTTATCCCAATTTGGAAGAGAAAATACCTAAAATCATATAGAAGAATATATAATGAGAATATAAAATTACGTCATGATATACACCTATTAATCATGAGTAATATATATATATATATATATATATATATATATTTTTATGATAAATAGTAGGGAAAGATATGTATATCTTATTTTCCAAAAAGTTGAAACCTACCAACTGTAAATCATGTAAATTAAAAAGTCAAACCAAAGTCTTTCATCGAATGTATGTTAGTTTGGTCATAAAGCGGCGTGTGCTCTCTCTCTCAACTCAACTCAACTCAACTCAAGTGTCGTGCATGCATCTCTCTATCTCTCTCCTCTTTCTCTTTTGCATGCTCTAATCCTTTCCTTCTCTCTCTATCTCACCCATAGTTTTAATTTCACATCGAAAAATTAAAAGAAAAAAAACAAAAAAAGAAAAAAAAATTCACCCAAGAAAAACCTCGCTGCCTCCTTCTCTTCGCCGTCACAGTCCTCTCTCTCTCCTTCTTCTTCTTCTCGCCGTGGTTTTCACTCAACCTCCTCCTCCTCCTCTGATCTTTAACGCGACTTGGATTGACCACGTCGATATGCATGTTCATGACTAGTCTCTCCTCCAATTCACGTCGATTCCACCTCCGATTCGTCTTTCCCTTCCTCTTAGGGTTTTGAGATTTGGAAAAATCTTGAGTTGAGAGGATGTTTGAAGTCAAAATGGGGTCAAAGGTGTGCATGAACGCGTCTTGTGGCTCGACCTCTAGTGTCGAATGGAAGAAAGGCTGGCCTCTTCGATCTGGTGCCCTCGCTGACCTCTGCTTTCGCTGCGGGTACCTCGCTGAGTCTTCTTGTTCTTTTACTACGTATATGCTTTCTTAAATTCATAATTAACTCAATATTAATACATGATTTAACTTTTTGATTTTGTAATGATTGTGGTTATAGATCGGCTTACGAGACGTCTCGGTTCTGCGAAACATTCCATATGGAGCAATCTGGTTGGAGGGAATGCTATTTGTGCAACAAGGTTTGTTTGTTGTTTCTAGTTCTTTATTTCTCTGTAATGTTTGGTTTGATTGAGATTGTGTAATGATGACAGAGACTTCACTGTGGATGCATTGCCTCTAAGCTCGTGGTTGAGTTTATGGACTACGGTGGCGTTGGTTGTTCCACCTGTACTAACTCCCATGTGAGTTTGTTGTTTCTGATGATTCTATCTTCTTCTGCGTCTTAACGATTATCTTTTCTTTGCAGAGCAAGAGAGGTGAGAATCCAGGTGTGTTTAGCAGATTACCAATGAATATGCAACAAACAAACGGAGAAAGTGGAATGAGCATTGACGGAGTAGTAAGAAGCGAAGCTAATCTCTTCTCTCAGCCACTAGTCTCTGGGGATGACAAAAGAGAAGAGTTCACGCCTCACCGTGGCTTTGGCAATCTCATGAAACAAGATAACAATGTCACCACCACTGGGTATACGCACGAATCATCATCATCATCCCCTGCACAGCCTTCTTTGAATATGGCTTTGGCAACACTTCCTTACAGCCCATCTTTTGCAACCCCCGTCGTAGACGGGAATAAACTCATGGGTGCTGGTGGTGGTGGTGTTGCTTCTTCTCAGTCTCACCTTTTCCAATGCTCAGCGTCTAGTATACTCCAAAAGCCTTCAAAATCTGTTCTTGGAACTCCTCCTCCAGGGACTAGCAAATCCGCTCAGGCCCGGATCGGTAGGCCTCCTGTTGAAGGGCGTGGGAAAGGCCATTTGCTTCCTCGGTATTGGCCTAAATATACTGATAAAGAGCTTCAGCAGATCTCTGGAAAGTATCCTTTTCCTGCTTATTTTCCTTGCCAAACATTTTATTTTAGAGACTTCATGTTTTTCCTTAACAGTTTTTTTTTAGTTTAAATTTAAACATTGTACCTCTCTTTGAGAAAACTCTTAGTGCCAGTGACGCCGGTCGCATCGGTCGCCTAGTCCTTCCAAAAGCCTGTGCAGAGGCATACTTTCCTCCCATTAGTCAATCAGAAGGCATTCCTCTAAAAGTCCAAGACGTGAGGGGGAAGGAGTGGACCTTCCAGTTCAGATTCTGGCCCAATAACAACAGTAGAATGTACGTCTTGGAAGGTGTCACTCCCTGCATACAGTCCATGAGGCTACAAGCTGGTGACACAGGTACTGTTTTTTACCTTCATATGCTTCGGTGAAATTAATTTTATTGCTTATATATAATATTTTGTTTTATATTGTAACAGTAACTTTCAGTAGGGTTGATCCTGGTGGGAAGCTAATCATGGGTGCCAGGAAGGCAACTTATACTGTAGACATGCAGGGGTGTGGCTTCGCCAACGGTGCCTCGAACGAGGACACGTCATCGTCTGGTGTTACTGAGAACCTGACCTCCATAAATGCTCCTTCTTGTCCGTCGCAGATGCTTGAAGGTCTGCCTGAGCATTTGGGGTCGCCTCACGGTGGTAACGGCGTGAAGAAGAGTGAGATTAACGGAGGCGATGATCAGTCACGGGGTAAGGAGAAGAAGAGGACAAGAACTCTGGGGGCGAAAAACAAGAGACTGCTATTGCATAGTGAGGAGTCTATGGAGCTGAGAGTCACTTGGGAGGAAGCTCAGGAGCTGCTTCGTCCCTCTGCTAATGCAAAGCCTACCGTTGTTGTCATTGAGGAGCATGAGTTCGAGGAGTTTGAGGAACCTCCTGTCTTTGGAAAGAGGACGATAGTTGTTACTTCAAGACCTTCAGGGTAAAAGTTCTGACTCTTTCTTTCACTTGTCAAGTCAGGCTTACAAGCGGTTTACTAACGAATATCTATGTGAAGCAGTGAACAAGAACGATGGGGATCTTGCGACGACTGCTCTAAATGGAGGAGGCTACCTGTAGACGCTCTTCTCCCAGCAAAGTGGACATGTTCAGACAATGTTTGGGACAGTAGCAGGTAAGAATCTCCAAGATCGTTTTGTTCTTGTTGAGTTCTTGTTACTGTAATTTGATATAATACCATTGGTAGGTGCTCGTGTTCTGCACCGGAGGAGAGTCTAAAAGAGCTTGAGAATGTTCTTAGAGCTGGAAAAGGTATAACTTGGACTCTCATTAAGATCTCAAGAGTCATTACACTAAGTGTCTTTGTGTATGTTTATTTTTAGAGTACAAGAAGAGAAGAATTGGGGTAAGCCAGACAGCGAGAAATGAGCAAGAACCATCGGGACTAGATGCGCTAGCGAGTGCAGCAGTTTTAGGAGACGCTTTAGACGAATCAGAGGTTGCGACCACGACGAGACATCCAAGGCACAGGGTTGGATGCTCGTGCATTGTGTGCATTCAGCCGCCAAGCGGGAAAGGTAGGCACAAGCCCACGTGTGGGTGTACAGTGTGCAGCACCGTGAAGAGAAGGTTCAAAACGCTGATGATGAGGAGGAAGAAGAAGCAGTTGGAGTGCGATGGAACAGCAGCAGTAGATGAGGAGAACAAGGAAGGAGTCGAGCCTGAGAAGAATGAAGGAGAGAAGGAAGGGAGGATAGACCTGAACAGTGATCCTTATAACAGAGAAGACGCTGAAGCTGTGGCGGTGGAGAAACGAGAAGAGAGTAAAAAGAGTGAAGGAGGGGTGAGTTGGGGTGTGTCTCAAGGCGGCGGTGTTTTAGGAGAAACGGAGGTAGGAGGAGGAGAGGCTGAGAAAACCACCAGTGAAGAGCAGAAAGTTACAAGCTGATTTGGAAGATACAAGAGAAGAAGCTAAACTCGTAGCTACTTTGTATTCATATATAATGTTCTCTAAGGAAGACACCAAGTGGAGAAGAAGAGAGTGAGAGAGAGAGGTACAGTTTTGTGCTTGGCTATGTCATAGGTTTATTAGGAATAAGCTTCTGGTCCAAAAGAACAAGAATGGCAATCTTCTTCTTTTGTGTTTTTGTTTTGTTTCTTTTGGCTTTTATGGTATGAGGTGAGTTTGAGAGGGTGGGTTTTAGTTTTGTATCCATTGATCTAAGGCAAAGATGGAGCTTCGGTGTTTGGTGATGAAACAGTTGAATTTTTGTTGTTGTTTTCATCCTTACATGGAAAGCATCAATTAGGTTCAAATTATAGATTCTTCTTCTTGATCCATTTTACAAATGTGTATTGAATTTCTACATGGCCAGCAAGCATTTAAGAGAAAAAAGCAGAATACAAAAAACAAAAAAAGTGAAGTTCACTAGACTCGTTTATGGTATGGTTTCTACTCTATTACTTCTATACGTAGGAACAACTATGAGCGATTTATAAACAGTTTTGTAAGGGGTTTTTTCCATTTTTGTTGTTACAAAGTTTGCAAGTCTTTTTCAAAGTAGAAAAAGTTTTACGGCCATGTCTTGTCTGCTGAAGAAAAATTGTTTTTGTAAGCTAGAGAGAGTATACAGGTCGCATATCATCAAAAGCACGAGTGGTCTAGTGGTAGAATAGTACCCTGCCACGGTACAGACCCGGGTTCGATTTCCGGCTGGTGCAATGAAGAGCTGTGATGATATAAGGCTTTAGCTATGGTTGGGTCCATCGCATTTCTCTGATTAATCCAGATGTAATGCCACCATTTGACTGAGCTCTTTCATTTTTTTTTTAATCCTTTTTTGTGATTATATAAATTCTAGTCATGCTATAACTATATACTAAACACACTTGTCGAGTGTACACTTTCCAGGAACATATCTACCCCATTGTAAAATATAGCTTCTGTTAATTTAATTCAGTCCAACAAATATGATTACAATTGACAATCTCACAAGGCCCTTATTAGCACCCTTGGCTTCATATTTGGTAACATACTACTCCAATTATTCTTTGTATGTTTCATTTTTAAAATCAACTTTCAGTGTACATCTCGTATATCTGGAAATCTGTTTTCTCTGGTTCATTTCGAGGCTGCTTATTTTAATTACACTGAAGAATGATTCCATGTGTCTAAGTTGGAGGAATTGGTCAGGTGTCATCATGATTGTATTTGTGTAGAGACAGTTGGAATATTCTGTGTGTCAGGGAATTAAGGAAACCTTTTGCTTTCGCATTGAAGAATCTCTGCTTTTAGTTCTTCATTTCCGTGGGAAACTCCAGCCATGGTAACAATTTTTTGTGCATCATCTTGTGGCATATAGTAATTGTTGGGGTCAAAAACGGTTACGACGGAATTACCATCCGAAAATCCTCAGAGATCGTATTTCCGAAAGAGTTAAAGAAGGGATGTAATTTTCGTAAAAATAAACTATACGAGGTTATTTCTACGAAGAAGTATTCTTTGGGATTCAAACCAAACGATCGTCCCGCTCGGTCACTACGTAGCAACTAAGCTCGGGCCAAAGCTCGGTCGCTACGTAGCGACCGAGCAATCGTCCCGCTTGGTCGCTACGTAGCGACCGAGCTCAGCCAAGCTCGGTCGCTACGTAGCGACCGAGCGATCGTCCCGCTCGGTCGCTACGTAGCAACCGAGCGATCGTCCGCTCGGTCGCTACGTAGCGACCGAGCGATCGTCCCGCTCGGTCGCTACGTAGCGACCGAGCGATCGTCCCGCTCGGTCGCTATGTAGCGACCGAGCTCGAGCCAAAGCTCGGTCGCTACGTAGCGACCGAGCGATCGTCCCGCTCGGTCGCTACGTAGCGACCGAGCTCAGCCAAGCTCGGTCGCTACGTAGCGACCGAGCGATCGTCCCGCTCGGTCGCTACGTAGCGACCGAGCTCAGCCAAGCTCGGTCGCTACGTAGCGACCGAGCGATCGTCCCGCTCGGTCGCTACGTAGCGACCGAGCTCGAGCCAAAGCTCGGTCGCTACGTAGCGACCGAGCGATCGTCCCGCTCGGTCGCTACGTAGCGACCGAGCTCAGCCAAGCTCGGTCGCTACGTAGCGACCGAGCGATAGTCCCGCTCGGTCGCTACGTAGCGACCGAGCTCGAGCCAAAGCTCGGTCGCTACGTAGCGACCGAGCGATCGTCCCGCTCGGTCGCTACGTAGCGACCGAGCTCAAGCCGAAGCTCGGTCGCTACGTAGCGACCGAGCACTCGTTTCGCTCGGTCGCTACATAGCGACCGGGCTCGAGCCAAAGTTCGGTCGCTGTGTAGCGATTGAACCTTTCCGAACATCGATACGACACCAGTCTTTGCATTCTCGTCAAACCTTCGAATGCTATCTCCCGAAGACCGTAGCAAGCTCAGTCTATGTTTCCCGCTATTCTAATTCATCGATCAAACTTCGCGGATTAGAAACCGCGGAAAACTCGTAGTAAACGTGTCGAGTCGGAAGACGGCCCAAAGGGACCTAAAACACGACTCGAGGCCCATCCTACGATTTTTCCTAACCAAAAGCCCGTGAACCACAGCATGGTTCGCGCTTGGCCCGGGAAGAAGGATAAATGTCAAGTTTCCGCGGATAAATACGGAAGTTTTGAAGATAATTGTGAAGATCGGGAAAAATGGAATATCTCCGTTTTTATGCTATGACGGCTTAAGGGCAGAAGAGTAAAAGCGTAAATCGACCTTGGAGCTAGTATATAAGGAGTCCTAGGCGAGGAGCACAAAGGAGAACTTTTTCAGAGCAAACTTAGCACTTAGAGCGATTTAGGCAACTTTCCGTTTTTGTTATTTCGAGCTGCGACTCAATTAGGTTTAGCCGTCTTAGGGTTGCTAGAACTAGGAATCTCGCCGACAGCTCTCGAGCCCAGGCTTATACCTTGTTGTAACGCTCATACGCAGATTCGGAATAAGACCTATTTTGCTCTCTTTTCGATTTCTTATTTTTATCGTTGTTATTCTCGTGTTCTGATTGCTTGACGTGTGGTAATTAACAGATATCCGGGTCCTCTGGGAAACTAGGGTTTTCTTAGTTTCCTTATTTAAACGGAAATCGACAGTGCGAATTTCGGTTCCCACAGTTAACAGTGGGAAACTAGGGTTTTCTTAGTTTCCTTATTAAAAGGCTTTTGCTTTCGCATTGAAGAATCTCTGCTTTTAGTTCTTCATTTCCGTGGGAAACTCCAGCCATGGTAACAATTTTTTGTGCATCATCTTGTGGCATATAGTAATCTCACAATCTCTTGCTAGTATTTGAGCCTACAGAAACCACTATGACAAAGCTGGCTTTTTGGTCGCATTCTTTTTTATTTCTGGTGGCATTATGGTATAAAGTTCTTTTGAGCACAAGCCTTTTAATTTAGCGGAAACTACAGATAACGCAAATAATCTATTGATTCTTAAAATACCTAGAATAGTTACCTTTTTGAAATCGTTGAGAGTCGGAAGCTCTATCCGAGAACCTAGAATAGTTGCCTTTTTGAAATCGTTGAGAGTCAGAAGCTCTATCCGAGAACAAGGGTAAAGAATAAGCTTTTAAGCTCTGAATATAATTGCAATAAAAAGGTAGTTCAATACATTAGACGTGAAGTCTATATATAAGAACCGTAAAACAAATATCTAATATGAAAAGGACTTATCTAACTAATAAGAAAACCAATAACTAAAAGATAAACACAAAAGCCAACGTAAATAAAGGAATAAGCTCTATCAGTTTAGTAATGAACCAAGCCGAAACCAGTGAGGATGCGCTGCATCACCTTCTGATCCCAGAGGTGTGAAAGAGATGGAACATAGAAATATAGCTCAATCAAATTCATAGTTATTCAGTATATTAAATGGAATACTATCCATTAGTATAGCTTTTTGTTTACCTTCCAGCCGGTGATATCATGTTTCTTAGCCTCGTTGTATTAAATTATATCAGATGACAAAACTAGCAATCATCATCCTCTGTACTGAGTGTCTTGGAGACCATATCTCAGAAAGAGATTCAGGTTAGCACATCACTGATATTACCCAACTAGTGCATTTTTTGTTTTTGTTTTTTTGCTATTTCTTATGTATTATGATTTGGTTTAGAAATGACTTGTGGCTTCACATTTAACTAATAAGTACATCTGCCAATACTTTATTTTGGTTTTACAATTGAATGGTTTACCTATCTCGTGAGACTTTCCCCTTTCTTATGTATCCTGAAGTTCTTTTCCATTTTCATCCTTATTTTTTCTCGGCATAGTTTCATGGTTCCATACTTCCATTAGTTCATCAAAAGATTTTTCTGCTCAAAATGTTTCTCAATGTGTTGGCCTCAGACCTGTCTTATCACTGGTAAGTTGTGATATCCAATCTGTTGATGATTATTTATCAAAGCACCAGTGGTCTAGTGGTAGAATAGTACCCTGCCACGGTACAGACCCGGGTTCGATTCCCGGCTGGTGCATTTAGAGCTGTGATGATATTAGGCTTTGGCGATGGTTGGGTCCATCGCATTCTACTGATCTTATCGGATGAGATTTGCCGTACCCTGAGCTCTTTTTCCTTTCTTTTTCTTTTTCAACTATGTTCTTCACATATTGTTCATCTCTGTACTCTTAACAATTTTACTGCACTATCTTCTTTTTTCCCTCTTAACGTTGCCATATAACTACCTTCACTGTCTTCTGATTAGATTAAATATTTAAACACTAATATAACAATTTCCCTCTGATGTAAAAAAACATATAACAATTATCCTCAGATTAGGTCTATTTTTTTATAAACAGCCCATGTTGTTTACAAGATTGTCAAACATAAATACTCTTCTTTATGGCAGTAATTTTCTTTACACAAAGCTTTGCATCTTTCATTCTTTTTCCTACACATAATTTCTTCGGCTTTCCAACCATCAGTGAGAATCACATGCTGACATGCATATGATGGACCATAACGTATCCCGGATATCATAATGTTTTGCGTTTTCAGTTGCAGAGCTAACCAATTCTGACCGGACTGGTTTGCACAATATTGTGCTTAATCTTATGAAAGCATCCAACTTTACTGTCATGATTCAAACAACAACAGGTCCCTACCAGAACACAGCTGGGTCGTGGTACATGATGTCTTATGCTTTGCTCGGTGGCCAATACCGGAACACAGATCCTCCCGCAATGTTCATGCTTTGATCTAATTTTAAATTTTGTTACATTTACAAAACCAAATTCAAAGCGTTGTATATTAATTATAATATCGATAGTTTCTATTAAGCGGTCGTGCCAAACCCACTACTCTTCTCATTGAGCTACCTTTTCTCTCGCTTCTTTCCTCATCTACCATTAAATTTGTCAATCTCATCTAAGTGTTATGCTTATTCTTCCCCTTCTGCTAACACTCTACGATTTATTCATGTTTCAATTTAATATAATAAAATGTCTCATTTTTCTTTCTATTTTATCTAGCTTATTAATTAGACAAATATATAAAGAAAAGTCACCAGAATGAATCAAGAGCAAACGAAAACACTTGTAGCACTGAAAGAAAACCGAGAGTCTTACAATTAATAATCGTCAAACTCAGCAATTAACCATTCTCAGAATACACACACCAAACAAGACTCACAGGATGGATAAAAATCAGGCATCTTCAGTGGGAAACTGCTTCTCCACATCGGCGACAGTCTTCTTTGCATCTTCAACTTCTGGACCTGTCGTCTCTTCCAATCCCGCCTGCCAAAATTTTCAGTTTTTTTTTTTGTAAGAGACAAAACACACACACACACACAAGAACAGGAATCACACAGTTCCCTCTATTGTTTGTCTTTCATAAAAAAAAGGTACTTTCATGCAGGGAATTAATAAATAATCGGATCACTAAATAAAAATACATAAAGCTCTAGTTTAAAGACAAAAAAACTACTCTCAAGTTTGTTTTTAAAACATAGACATATAATGAGTTATAGAGATGGGGAAAGTGTTAAGTAATATTACCAAAGTGGACTTGAGGTCAGCTAAAGCAGACTCGAGACGTTTGTGGCAATCAGGAATCATCATCCTCGACTCACCCAACACATTCTCCTACATCAACCAACCACAGAGATAATCAGACAACGGATCTCTGAAGCAGAAGGAAGCTCCAATACAACACACACAGACAATGATCACCTGCTGTTTGAGGTCGTAAGGGTCAGCACCTTTGTCCTTCATGTCAGCGGTCTTGGCAGCTTCCCTCTCAACCTCTTTCTCATAGGAGTGAAGCTCCTTCACGATCCTTTTGCAAGTTGATGTCTTTATCTTCAGATTCCTAATCGCTTCCATTGTTTCCTGGGCTCAAGTTCCGAGTCAGTACAAAGACAGATCAACCCCCGCAATATTATATTAATTAGGGTTTCTAAGATTCGATTTCCGATCAGATATTCGACAGCATTACAGCAGATCGGGAACAAGTTTGATTTTTATGGATCTAACATTGGAAATGGTCGGAGATTATCAAAAACCAGTATAACAGAGAGTAGGGTTTAGAAACGAACCTGGAGGGAGATCGAAGACGAGAGCACGCGGCGCTGAGCGAATAATCCAGAAACAAACTAATAGACCCCTTTCCCCTTTCCTTTTTTTTTCTCTTTCTTTAGCTTTCAAGTTTCAATCTTAAAGTAGAGTAAATTATTACTCTTTTTTTTTTTGAACAACTGTAAATTATTACTCTAAATTTTAATTTACTCTGATTTCTACTTAATAACTTACCTAAAGTATTTTTTTCTCCTTGCTATAGAGGAAAAATACATTTATACACTTTTACTCTAATTTTTAATCTACTAATAATAGCAATCCCAATTAATTCCAAAGGTTATGTGCTTTTATAAGAATCTCAATTCTTGTTAAAAGTTGTGTTTGTTCATTAAAGTGTCTTTTGATTAAAGGTTGTGTCTCTTCCTTGATAAAAGTTGTGTTTGTTCATTAAGGTGTCTTTTTATTAAAGGTTGTGTCTCTTACTTGTTAAATGTTGTGTTTTTTCATTAATCCAAACTAATAATAAGAATCCTGATTAATTCCAAAGATTGTTTGTTTTTATAGGGATCACGATTTTTGTTAAAAGTTGTGTTTGTTCATTAAGGTGTATTTTTATAAAAGATTGTGTCTCTTCCTTGATAAAAGTTGTGTTTGTTCATTAAGATGTCTTTTTATTAAAGGTTGTGTCTCTTACTTGTTAAATGTTGTGTTTTTCTCATTAATCCAAATTAATTGTTCATTAAGGTGTCTTTTTATAAAAGATTGTGTCTCTTCCTTGATAAAAGTTGTGTTTGTTCATTAAGGTATCTTTTTATTAAAAGTTGTGTCTCTTACTTGTTAAATATTGTGTTTTTTCATTAATCCAAACTAATAATAGGAATTCTGATTAATTCCAAAGATTGTTTGTTTTTATAGGGATCACAATTCTTGTTAAAAGTTGTGTTTGTTCATTAAGGTGTTTTTTTATAAAAGATTGTGTCTCTTCCTTGATAAAAGTTATGTTTGTTCATTAAGATGTCTTTTTATTAAAGATTGTGTCTCTTACTTGTTAAATGTTGTGTTTTTCTCATTAATCCAAATTAATTCCAAAGGTTATTAATAGATGATAAATATTTTTCAAAAAATTAGAAAGTTGTGACTATTCGGATAAGTATCTTTACAAATGACTACTTTTAAATTTAAAGGACGTGACTATTTAAATTGAAAAGATGTGATTATTCAAAAAGATTTTCAAAATCTATAAATAGTCCATGTCTATACATTTCTCAAAATAAAAATTTCACTAATCTAACTAATAATAAAATGGTGAAAAAATGTTCTATGCAGTTATTTAGTACAAATTTTTAGAAGGTATTCAAATCAAACGTTGTCAACAAATTTCCAATTAATTCCAGAAGTCGTATCTTTTTATTATAAAATATAATTAATTTAAAATTTTGCCAAATTATTAAAGGATGTGTCTTTCTATAATTTGTGTCTTTTTATTATGGTATTTTCAAATCAAATTTGTTTTTCAATATGCAATTTAGATGTTTCTTTTCATCATAGAATGTATTTTACATCTAAGAAATGTAGAATACGTATATTCTTTTTTTTTAATGTATTAGTTCAAATAGATGTGTTTTTCTATTATAAAAGTCAAAATAGCATAACTAATCCAGCAAGTGTTTTTCTACAATTATTAGTTTTAAGAGTGTTTTGAAATATTTTCAAAATTGTATTTTTCATTATAAAAGACAAATTACTTTTAAAAGATAGTTAAACCAGTAAGTATTTTTCTACAATTATTAGTTTTAAGAAATTATTTATCTCAAATTTGTGTACTTTCAACAAAGGTGCATCAGTCTATTTTTAAATCAAAAGCTGTATCTTTTAGCAGTCATGATTTTCAAATCTATTTATATCTCTGTGTGAGATTATGTTATTTGTATACTTCGAAGTGTTATGAATTTCTACGGTTGTGTCTTTTCAATATCCTTTATATACTGAAGTAGAAATTATTTGACCAATCAGATTTTACTCATGTGTTTACAATCCACAAATATTTTTTTGTAACTGCCAAAAAGATTAAATCCCTATTTTCACAAACTACCATCATCACACACGATGAATTATGTAACTTCCAGTTATGTCAACTCCTTTTCAACATTTTCTCTGTCTTTTTTTTGAACTTTACATTTTCTATGTCTTCTTATCTGCAGTTTCATCTTCTCTGGCTTTTGAGTGTCTCAAAGAAAATCGACAGAATTTTATGATTGCAGTATTCAAAGTTCATTCTTCTCATTTCCTCAAAAGAATATAAACTGAACATGTCATCAAAATATATCTCTATTTTGTAGATTAGTTTTTCACAAAAGGACAGAAAAATGAGAGCTTTATTATCACAAACATGAAGTTACTTTTAACGTGAAAGAGGTATGCTTGTGATAAAAATGTATACCCATTTTATATTTAAAGTTATAATTTTAGAAATTTGTTTCAAAAGATGAGACTCAACTTTAATTGTAGACATTTCTTATATGGCAAAGAGACAGAATTTTATGTGAAACAGAAGTCAATGAAGAAATTTAAAAAGGAAGCTTATTACATTTTGTTTGCTACGTATTTATGTATACATTATTTTACAATTTGGGAATTTTTGCTAATCTGCCAATGATATTTTTGCCAGCATATATTCCAAACATGTAAACACATCTACAGGTAAATATTCATTTGAGATCTAATTATATTTGTGCCTACATCACATTTTTGTGTCTTTGTGTCTTTTTTACTTTCATTAGTTTTCTTTATAATTTCCAAGGTTGTGTTTTTCATTATAAACGGTTGTGTATTTTCATTATAAAAGTAATATTAGTTTAAAATCAATCTATAAAATTTTGTGTGACTTTATAATATATATATATATGTATATATAAATATATATATATACAGGAGATTAAATTAATTTAAAATAATTATGTGTCTTTTTGTATGTAATTATCGAAAAAGTTGTAAAAATGTTTAGATGTGTTTTTCTGTTATAAGAAGGTAAATGTGTTTTTCATTGTTTTGTAATACATTATTTTAAGTTGTTTCTTTTCATTATTAAACAATTTAGTTTAAATTTTGTAAAAGTATCCAGCTAGTGTCTTTATCTAATTATGTGTCTTTGATTATGCAATGTTTAAATGTATTTTCATTCTAACAACGTATTAATATGTGTTTATAAAAGGTTTTCATAATGCATTATGTGTCTTTTTGTAATGATATATTTTTTCAAAATATATTGTAAATGTATTATCTTAAAATAATTACTTTACATTTTGAAAAGTTATAGCCCTTCCATATAATTTTTTAAAAAAAACTGTAAATAGTCCATATTCATGAGTTTCGTGTTGTGTGATTATATGAGAGAATTTTTCAACTGGTTCGTGGAAAATATCATTTTATATACTATCTTTTGTTAAAAGATCCTTAATCGACCATTTTTTTCAAATTAAGTTTGATAAAATATAATTTATATATCGAATTAAATCAACTCTACATTTTGGAATATAACTTATCTTTTTCATTTGTAAAAATTTCTTGCTAAATGTAATTATGCTTTTTCCTAAATCTGAGCATTTTAACTACACCATGTAATTTTGTTTTACCATACATATATTTTTATGTGGTTTCAAACAAATCATTAATTACCAAAAAAGATCTCTTAACTTTATAAATTACATTATAAATTTAGTAAATGATTAAATGTATATTTTATCTGGTGTTGACAAATTTGTAAATTTATTATAGATTTTTAATATTATTAATAAAGAAATATAGCTGCATGCAAAATAATTTTGTAACACATGTATTTTACTAAAAGCAATTATATAAAATATGACATATTATCTTTTACAAAATGAGTTCTCGTGCGATATCGCACGAGTTCATTGCCTAGTTAAAATAGTATTATTTGTCGGTTAAAAAAACTATTGTCTATGTTTTTTTTTGTATTTCTTTTTTTCCTACCATTTTAATTTCTCTTTTTACATTATCTATTTGCTTTATTATATTGGTATATTACCAGTCAAATCTGTAGAATGTATTTTCAATATAGTATTTTAGAATGTTTTGAAATATCTGCTTATAGTAAACAATTTTAAATGATTTTGGATGAATAAAATAGTAATTTTGGTTAATAGTTTTCAAACCTCATATGAAACTATTTTGTGATTTGATTTTTCACATTTTTAGCGTGAATTTTATAGTTGGAGTAGTTTTACATTGGACAAATTTGTGGTTGTTAAAAAACAAAAATTTATGTAAATGTGATTTGTTTCTGATGGGTGGTGTAGTTTACTGGTTTTTGTGTGTAAACAACATTGTTTTTTGAAGGCTAACACTACTGTTTCACTGTCTAATTTCCATAACTTTTATCTTTTTATATATAAGTTCACACAGAATTGGCAGTCTATGAAATCCAAATTCACACAATGATAAAATAAGAAATATTTTATTCGTCAAAATATGTTGGCTTGTAACTCAAAACCAATTGAAAACGAATATAGATTATCAAATACTTCTTACATATTATTATAGTTCTCAATCTTATATCAATGTTTTAATACTTGATGCTCTTTAATCGAGAAAGTTCATTCAGAAATCATACTCTATTCACATGTCTTCGCTGAAGTTTCATAAGCCAAACAGAGGTAGGAGATGGGAACAGTGGTCCTCTTTCTCTTCTTCCTTCTTCAAAAAGATGAGAAGAAAGCAAAACTTTAAAGATTAAATCACATCTATGTTTCTTGATTCTTTGGTTAAATCTCAGTTTATGTGTCAGTGGTCCTCTTTATCTCCAGCGATCATGCACTCTCGTATGTTTATTCCGGACTTGTTGAGTTTCAAACTGTTCATGTCTCTTCCATGTTGTTTTTACCGCCAATTTCAACTTTGTAATTTCAAAATATTCAAAGGATAATGGCGCAATCAATCACCAAGTTCTAAGAAATAACACTAACAAATCTTGAAGCAGTAGATTAACTCTGTTTATATGTCATAGAAAAGACAAGAATATGGTAAGTGGTCAATTATGTCTCAAGTCTTATCAGTACTTGCACGCCCTTATAGTGATCGATCATTTTTGAATTAAAAAACGACAAGATGATAACTACTTTTATTATTTGGTTCCATTGCTTAAAAGAAAAATAAATAAAAGAAAAGGAAAAAACATAAAACTACAACTTCACAAGACAGAAAGATACTAATACTCATGTTACCGGAGGTTAATTAATTATTGACATTACATTAAGAGGGTTTTTTTTAACTTGGTTTTTGTAAGTTGACGCCAGATTTGCTCGAATACCTGGATGATAAGATCATGATACTCCTTTGGATTCAAGGAAAGGTAACAAGCAAGAAGATCCTCCAAGTCTTTTGAAGCTCTGATGTTGTTCTCTTCTATCATCTCCACCATTGATTCTCTGAAGTCTTTCTTTGGATCAACCGAACTCTTCATCACTGCAAAACTCTCAAGAACAGCTTGTTTGTTCTCTGATCTAGACGTGCTTCTACGCGTACCTGAGAGTTGAATTCTAGGTGAATTTACTCTTCTGAGGTTTATCCCTGCAGATGATTTTCTTCCACTAGAGACTTGCTTTTGGTATTTCTTCTCTGCTATGCATTCATCATCTTCATCTTCTTCTTTCTCTTTACTAATCTTCACAGAAAGATGGGGTTTTAGCGGTTTCTTGATTGAGTTTCTTGCAGGACAAGCTTTCTTTGTGAAAGCTTTGTTGTTTTCTTTGATCTTAAAGTTGGAATGATCGACGAATTCATCATCCTTCTCTTCGTAGAAACTATACACAAAATACTCAGGGGATCTTTCAAGAGCTGGAAATGGGCAGTGGGAGGAATCTTGACCATTCATCTTGCTCTTGTTAAAACCTGCAGATGCAAAAGGAGGAGTGTTTGGTTTAAGAGATGGCTTGTAAAGTGTCTTTCTTTTACTCATCCTTTTTCTGTGAGTAGAATTTCTTGGTGAGTTGTGGTGAGGACTGTTAGCTACTAAGCTGTTGGAGAAATGAGAGGCTGAAGATTTATGAGGAAGAGAATCTGAGGAGAGTTTTTTCTTGTTAAAAGTGTTTGAGGAAGAATAAGAAACAGGTTTGTTTTTGGGTTTAGTCATGTCTTTGAGCTTGTGAAACCATGCATTTGGGATCATATCTGAAAATTTGAACTTGTGATTCCCCATCTGATCTCTCACTCTTCAAAAGATTTTTTGAACCTCTCTTATATAATGAAACTTTGTTTTGTTTCCCTATTATAAAGAAAAGCCGAAGAAGCAGAATCTCTATGTGACAGATAATGAAGCTAAGATTGGAATGTATGTAGTGAGAGAAGAATAGGGGCCCAATTTCAGAAAAAGCTTAAAGAATGACTTATGTTTGTATAATTATCACCAGCATCAGCATGAACTACTTGAGACATCACATTTACACACGCTTTAATTCATTTAAGGATTATTTAAATAACTTCAGTGCGGATTATGGTGGATAATTGATTCAGGGAGATTTTAAACTGATTGACTACAAATATAATTTGATTAATATTATATGAGATAATAACCATGTTCCTAATTAGAAAACGAAAAATAAATAGATGAACAAATAATGTAAATAGATGAACAAATAATGCAACGAAAATCACATATACAATAAATGAAAAAGCTAAAAGTCTATGAAATTAACGTTACCAAGCAAATTTTTAATAATTTGTAACAAAATCAGTTTCAAGGAATCACTAAAAAGTATATTTAAAAAAGTTATTATGACCAAATGGCAAGACAAAAACAAAAAAGAAAATGCACTTTTTTCTTCTAAAGAAGCTTTTGGACTAAAACGTTCGCGCCATTTGCAGCCTTTAGTCCTAAATAGATAAATAAAATTTATAATATAAACAAAAAAGAATCAACATTTAGCTCAAAACCTTTCACATATGTAAATTATCTTGGCTAGTACACATAATAATGAAATTATATATTTTCCTTTTGGATGCTTCTTTGAATTTGGTAAAGTCTGAACCCATATCTTATGTTTTAGGTACAAATAATTTTATATAGTTTTGTTAAGGTGATACAGGTATGCAAATGATGAGAAAAGGATAATCGAATTTTCTATAATTATATTAAGGTGATACAGGTATGCAAATGATGAGATTAGGATAATCAGTATTTTCCTTTTTATTTGAATATCTGAATAAATAGGAGCAGCTTTTGAGTCGTAATGATGATTTTGGGGAACATTTGGTCCAATATGTCCACTATCGCCGAACACTTTGAGACCATTCTACATGGGCGAGTAAAGTTACAATCAACACAATCGTAGAACGAAGGGATCACAGGGTCAACCACAAACGTACTATACTGGCTTGAATGAACTTTAAGTCACCCATCCAAAAGTTGTAGAGATTTTGAATGTGAGACTTGATCATTCTAGACATATTCACTGAATTTTGATGCAATCAATATCGAAGCTGATTTTGAAATCAAAACAGCTATTCTTGTGCACTCTTCTCCACTTGTAACTTTAATTTCAAGCATGTGATTTGAATGAACCGTATGATATAAAACCATTTCCAATACAGTTCTATTTTTTTTTTTTTTTGAAACACTTTCCAATACAGTTTTATATTTTTATAGAAATGTATACAAATCTATTGAAAATGGTCTAGGTCGTCTCGAAACTTCAATAAACTGAAGATGATATATCTCACCACAAGTCATACATGACAAAGCTCTACCGCACATCTTATCAAAGCAAATAGCACAACCAGTCAGATATGACACCGATATAAGAACTTGAACCATCTTATGTTTATGAATTGATGCAAGAACATTCCAATCTCCGATGACTTTTTCCCCTAACAAATTACTATATGAAAACGGACTAGGTAGGAGTGTCAAAGGGTGTTTTCACTGAAGAAGCCTGTTTTTTTAATGGTTAATCAGTTTTCTTCACAGAATTGACGTGTGGAAGCAGCTGGTTGTGCATTTGCGGAGGATACCAAGTATTCTCTATCACATATCATACAATATTCCCATTCGTTAAGCTTACTCATATAGATCGGTCCCATCACATGAATATGGACCACAACATATAACGTCCAACATACAGCTGGAAAAATTAGGGCATGCTAGGCCTAAAAGAAGCAAAGCATTTATACTTTCTTTGACTAGTGTATCTGTTAAACTATATAATCTAATCTCTCCTTGATACATTTACATAAGTTAGTTATTTATGTTATTACACAAAGAGTTGTAATTCTTCAAGTTGTGTCCTTTAGTATAAAGAGTTGTGTCTCTTATACTTGTATTGATTCGATCTCTATATAAAGATCAATCATCTGTTGTAAACATATTACCGAATCTCAATAATACAAAAGTATTTTCAGAAAAGTTTATAAGCCTGAAACGTCTATCTTATTCTTTCTCTCGAACTCGTGTGTAACACACTGTGATCATTGTGTAACACAAGCGGTTGGTAAAAGATTAACATGGTATCAGAGCTTTACGTTTGAGAGGACAAAGAAAAAAGCACTAGTAAGAGAAACACTTGGCGTGGAGAAAAGGAGGCTAGAGGATTTTGTCATACGATTTCGGAATCACTCGAAACGATGAAGAATCAAGTAATCCCCATATTTGATGGAGAGAAGTACGACTTCTGGAGCATCAAGATGACAACCATTCTCAAGACCAGGAAGTTATGGTCTGTGGTTGAAGAAGGCGTAGCAGCCCCACCAGCACAAGTGGATGAAACCCCTGAAACAGCAAGGACAAGATCGCTTAGAGAAGAAGCGATGATGAACGATACATTGGCTTTGCAAATCTTGCAAACTGCTGTATCAGATCATATATTCTCACGGATTGCAGCAGCATCAACATCCAAAGAGGCGTGGGATGCATTGAAGGAGGAGTATGAAGGCTCTCCTCAAGTTCGTTTGATTAAACTTCAAACATTGCGAAGGGAGTATGAGAATCTGAAGATGTATGAGAATGAAGACATTAAGGTCTTCACAGATAAGATAGTTGAATTGGCAAATCAATTAACTTATCATGGTGAACAGAAGTCAGATGTTCAACTCATACAGAAGATACTCATCTCTCTCCCAGCCAAGTTCGATAGCATAGTCAGTGTGTTGGAGCAAACAAGCGATTTGACTTCAACAAAGATGACAGAGTTGATCGGGATCTTGAAGGCTCATGAAGCAAGGCTGGCTGCAAGAGAAGAAAGCACCAGTGAAGGAGCATTCGATGCTCGTGTTAAACACAAAAATTCTGGTGTTACACAAGACAACTCAAAGCGCCAAGGAGGCAAGAAGTGGTGCGGTTTCTGCAAGAGAGACAACCACAATGAGAGCGAGTGTTAGAGGAAACAGAAGAAGGAAGATCCAAAAAAGGATCACAGAAGTAACAAGAAGTGTTACAATTGTGGCAAGTTAGGCCACTTTGCAAATCAGTGCTACTCAAATAAGAAAGAGAAGGCACATGTGAGTCTCGAAGAAGATTCAAATTAAGATCACATGTTGTTCAGTGCGAGCGAAGCAGCAACAACAGTGATGGAAGATGTCTGGTTAGTAGACAGTGGAGCAACTAATCATATGACAAAGGAGGAGAGTTACTTCTCAAAGCTTGATAGGAGTATCAAGGTTCCAATAAAGATTGGAAATGGAAGCACAGTCATGACAGCCGGTAAAGGAGACATTACCGTCATGACTAAAGGTGGCAAGAAGACCATCAGAAATGTATTCTTGGTTCCGGGTTTGGCGAAAAATTTGTTGAGTGTTCCACAAATTGTTTTAAGCGGATACCGGGTGAGTTTCCAAGAGAAGAGATGCATCATAGATGATGCAAAAGGAAGGAGGATAATGGATATCCCAATGACTCACAAAAGCTATCGAATCAAGATGAGTTCGGCTCAGGTAGAAGAGGCCTTGAGCGCTAGTGAGCAAGGAAAGATGGAGACATGGCACAAAAGACTTGGTCATGTAGGCGACAAAAGGTTGCAACAAATGCAGGACAAAAACTTGGTAAAGGGATTACCAAACTTTAAAGTCAAGAAGGAAGCATGTGAGGCGTGTAGACTTGGAAAGCAATCACGCAAAAGCTTCCCAAAGGAATCTCAAACTAAGACAAGAGAGAAGCTTGAGATTGTACATACGGATGTATGTGGGCCGATGCAGCACCAGTCTGTTGATGGAAGCCGATACTTTTTGCTATTCTTGGATGATCATACTCACATGTGTTGGGTATACTTCATGAAGCAAAAGTCAGAGACATTCTCACTGTTCAAGAAGTTCAAAGCAATGGTGGAGAAGCAGTCGGATTGTACCATCAAGACACTGAGATCAGATGGAGGTGGTGAGTTCACTTCACGAGAATTCAACCGGTTCTGTGAAGAAGAAGGAATCAATAAGCAAGTCACCTTGCCTTATTCACCACAACAAAATGGTGCAGCGGAGCGCATGAATAGGACCTTGGTGGAGATGGCTAGATCGATGTTGGCAGAGCAAGACTTACCGCTCAAGTTATGGGCAGAAGCGGTATACACTGCCTCATATCTTCAAAACCGTCTGCCATCAAAGGCAATAGAAGAAGATGTCACTCCTATAGAGAAGTGGTGTGGACACAAGCCAGATGTGTCACACATGAGAATGTTTGGTAGCATATGCTACATACATATCCCAAATCAAAAGAGGAGGAAGCTAGACGTCAAGGCAAAGCGTGGAGTCTTTATTGGATATAGCAACCAATCCAAAGGCTATAAAGTTCTCATTTTGGAGAATGAGAAGATTGAAGTATCAAGAGATGTCGAGTTTGAAGAAGGAAAGAAGTGGGATTGGAAAAGGCAAGAAGAAGTGAGGAAGACATTGGAGTTGTCTATGGAAGACTCTCACTCGCCTGAGGATCAAACCGAAGGTGCATCCAGTCCTGAGGAACAAACCGAAGGTGCATCCAGTCCTGAGGAACAATTTGGAGGTACTTTCAGTCCTATTTCTTTTCAAAATGATGATCATGATACTAGTAGTGGAGATGAAGAAACTTCTGAGGCACCAAGGAAGTTCAAGTCCATGGTTGATATCATGGAAAGGGCACCGAGAGTAGAGCTTGATGAAGCGGCTCAAGCTATAGAAGCTTGTCTTCATGCAAATGAAGAACCATACACTTATGATGAAGCGTGTGGTACCAAGGAATGGAGAGAAGCAATGAATGAGGAGATAGCCATGATTGAGAAGAACAAGACGTGGGAACTAGTGGACAAGCCAAAGAAGAAGAATGTGATAAGTGTGAAGTGGATCTACAAGATCAAGACCGATGCAAACGGCAATCACATCAAGCACAAGGCGCGGCTAGTTGCAAAAGGGTTCTCTCAAGAGTATGGTGTTGACTACCTTGAGACGTTTGCTCCTGTCTCAAGACATGATACAATACGAGCCATACTTGCCTATGCGGCTCAGATGAAGTGGCGATTGTATCAGATGGATGTGAAGTCAGCCTTTCTCAATGGCGACCTCAAGGAAGAAGTGTATGTCACACAACCGCCTGGGTATGTGACACACGGGAAGGAACACAAAGTGTTAAGGCTACACAAAGCTTTATATGGTTTAAAGCAAGCCCCAAGGGCATGGTATGGAAGGATAGATTCATACTTTCTTCAAAACGGTTTTGAGAGGAGTATGAATGATGCGGCCTTATACATCATGAAGCAAGGAGGAGATGTGTTGATCGTGAGTCTATATGTGGATGATATAATCATCACAGGAAGCAACATTCAGAGCATCAACACATTCAAGGAGAACATGAAGAAAGAATTCGAGATGGTGGATCTTGGATTGTTGAACTACTTTCTTGGAATGGGAGTAATTCAAGACAATGGAGACATATTTCTTTCACAAGAAAAATATGCAAACAAACTTGTAGACAAGTTTGGGATGCGAGACAGCAAGAGTGTAAGCAACCCACTTACACCACAAGGAAAAGGAGTTGAGGATGACAAGGAGTATGGAGATCCGACTAAGTATAGAAGCATCATTGGAGGGCTTTTGTACTTGTGTGCATCAAGACCTGATGTGATGTATGCAAGCGCCTATCTCTCAAGATACATGTCATCACCTCGCATGAAGCACTACCAAGAAGCCAAGAGGGTGTTAAGATATGTCAAAGGAACATCAAACTTTGGAGTGTACTTCACAAGCGTGAAAGAACCAAGACTTCTAGGCTACACGGACAGCGATTGGGATGGTTCTAAGGAAGACAAGAAAAGCACTTCAGGTTATGTGTTTACTCTTGGATCAGCCATGTTTTGTTGGCAGTCAAGCAAGCAACAAACAGTGGCGCAATCAACGGCTGAGGCAGAGTACATAGCCGTGTGTGCAGCAGCAAATCAAGCAGTGTGGTTACAAAGACTATTTGAAGACTTTGGTCAGAAGTCTGAAGGAGGCATTCCGATCCTATGTGACAACAAATCAGCAATAGCAATTGGGAAGAATCCGGTGCAACACAGAAGGACGAAGCACATAGAGATCAAGTACCATTTCGTGAGGGAAGCTGAGCAAAAGGGAATCATTGAACTGAAGTATTGCAAAGGGGATGATCAACTCGCAGACATTCTCACAAAGGCATTGGGCGGTTCAAGATTTGAAAATCTAAGGAAGCAGCTTGGAGTCAAGTCGAGATATGATTAAGGAGGAGTGTTAAACTATATAATCTAATCTCTCCTTGATACATTTACATAAGTTAGTTATTTATGTTATTACACAAAGAGTTGTAACTCTTCAAGTTGTGTCCTTTAGTATAAAGAGTTGTGTCTCTTATACTTGTATTGATTCGATCTCTATATAAAGATCAATCATCTGTTGTAAACATATTACCGAATCTCAATAATACAAAAGTATTTTCAGAAAAGTTTATAAGCCTGAAACGTCTATCTTATTTTTTCTCTCGAACTCGTGTGTAACACACTGTGATCATTGTGTAACACAAGCGGTTGGTAAAAGATTAACAGTATCGACTCCGGTTTAAGCCCACACCATAAGTTTGGTTTCCATAACATTAGTATGGATATAAAACCTCCAAGGTCCATGAAACTAGCGGATGATTCATTTTAATTTTTTAAATGTTGATTTTATTTTTCACTAGACGTGGGACCGTGTTCAACAAACGCTGCTGCATTGACCCACCAAACAATAAACAACCTTTTCAATATTCATTAAACAAAAGTCATCATCTTGGACTTTGTTCATAACTCATAAGCAAGAGCCACCAAACACTCACCGTTCCTAAACTTCATGGGACTCCACCATCATGACTCTCACATCCAAAGACGTGAACTCCACGCAAAACAAGCCAATCCTCTCTAAGTTTATACACACCAAAGCAAAACAAAAAAGCGTAAAGAGAATCATCACACCAAAGCAGCAACAACAACAACAAAAAGATTCAAGACAATGAGAGTGAAAGCAACTTTGATTAACTTCAAATCAAAGCTTTCCAAATCATGCAACAGATTTGTCTCTCTCTTCCGCTTCAGAGTTAAGAGATCTCTCTTTATCAGACCTCTTCGTCGTGCTCGTCATGCCAATGTCAAACCTAGACATCATCATCGTCATCCCAAGAAGCCAATCTGTTCCTCTTCCTCTTTGCTGTCTTGTCTCTGTTTGTTCAGCAAAAACAAAGACTCAGAGATGAGCCAAAACAAACCTAGAAGTTCCTCTTGTAAGACAATTTATCAGATCAGTTTTGGATAAAAAATGAGACGTTATTATAAGTTTTTTAATCTGTTTTTTTTTTCAATTCTGATTGTGCAGTTAGTGTGAAGGATGATGATTCTTTGAAGTATATGCATTCCCCTCTTACACCAGCAGCAGCCAAGAAGCTGTTCACTTCACCCATCACGACGCCTGTTTCTGCAAAGCGGACCAAGAAATCACTAGGCACAAGAGATACATTCGAAGACAATGCAGTGGAAGACGCTTGCAGGAGCTTTGAAAACTATCTGATTCAACTGATTGTTGAAGAAGGGAAAATGGATGACTTGATGGACATAGAGGAGCTTCTGTCCTCTTGGAAAAATCTTAAGAGCCCTGTCTTCATTGAACTTGTCTCCAGATTCTATGGAGAGCTCTGCAGAGACCTGTTTTCAGGTGAATGACCTGATCCAAAAATGATCAAAACAAAAAACTTTTTTTTTTATCTTTCTTTGGTAATCATTGAAAACACCATTTTAATGTTTCTAAAAGCAAAGTGAAACTTAAATGTGTGAAGACTATCAAGATTGTATATTTTTCTCTTGAGTATTAAATAACAAAGAATTTGATAGAGGCAAATTTCAGTTTTAGAGTTTATATATTGATCTTGTGAATGAATAGATTACAACCAGTTAGACTAGTGTTTCTAAGTTTCTAACTTTTAAAAAAAAAATCCAATATTCATTTTCTCTTTGTAATTTTGTATACATCCAAGATTCATCTGGCCAAAGCGAATATGAACTTTTACTGATGCACCGAGATTTAAATTGCTTCTAGAATCAACAGACTGAATCTTGAATGTGTACATAGTTACAAAGCAAATGATATCCTTACCTACAAAACTTTCAAAACTAAAGCAGAAATGTTTAACAATCAAATCTAAAAAGCTTTTTTCTTTTCACCTTTTTGTTTGATAAAGATAAACATGGGATTTAAACACTGAATCTCCAACCTTAAACCCCGGCATTGTGATAAACTCAACTCTCAAATCCTCTTGTCCTTCTTCCTCTTTTCTTGTATCATCACCCACTACAGACTCCATGTAGGCACCTGAGAATCTGGTTCCTCTTCTGACCACAAAGATCTTCGCTTCTATATCCAAAGAAGCTGCTAACGATCCAAGAACCCATACCCACTTCGCCATTTTCGCAAAGATTCGATAAAACACAGTTCTTGGATGCTTACCAAGCAGAACAAGCCCCCTCATATCTAAATTCCCAAAGAAGGAAGCTTCCATCAACGGATGAACAACTAATAGATACTTCTGACCGCAGAATCTCGCAAACGCCGAATCTGGAAACGCTGTCAACGCGTCCAACGGATCATCTAAACTCATCAGCTCAGTCACGTCAGAAGGAATAAGCTTCATGCCGTGGAACATTCTCTGAACGATGTACGACTCAAAAGCATACTTCTTGTCTGAGTTCTTGGCGTACGTTACATTAGGCACGATAGATTCAACTGCTTTCTCAAGATTCCATTCTGTAGCTTTCATGAGAGTGATCAACGGCTTTGCAAAGTCGTGTATCGACTTAGAAGCAGCTCTGAACACGAACTCAAAGGAGGAGACGCTCACGAGCCTCTCTTCGAGTTTGTTATTCTCTGCGACCAAACAGTTTAGTGTCTCCTTGAGAGAGTGAACCTCACTCTCCTTTGCTTTCGTCTGCGTCTTGAGCTCCCACAAATGCTTCTCGTTCACTTCCACTTCGTCTCTCAACCGGTTCAAGCAAGAAGCAGCGTCAAGCTCGGTCTTGGCTTGGAGCTGCTTCGTTTTGAGGTAGAGACGTTTGAATCTTCGTATCGTTTCGAGGTGAGAGACGACGAGGTTGTCTGCTTCTATGATCTTGTCTGGATCGTAAGGCAGATGAGCTCGTTGAAACTCGAGATACGCGAGCTTAAGAGCTGAAACAGCGTCGAACAGCTTGGAGACATCATCATCGTTCCAACGGGAAGTTGGAATCTTCTTTCTCGAGGGTTTGCAAGTGATATCTTCGAAGGCTTCTGCTACTACTTCATCAGAAGGAGTGTTCGGATTCGGTTTATGGTCAGGGAACACACCAATGGATCTAAACTTGCAGACTTTAACGAACTTGGAGATGATGTCTGAAAGGTTCGATGTTTTAACGACAGCATTCTCCATTGATGGAACAGAAAAGCCCTTAAAAAATTAAAATTTTAACTTATATTAGTTTAAGTCATAGCAAAGACTTAAACACATATGCAAACGAACAGAGTTACAGAGACCGAAACTGTAGAAGAGAAAGCTACCGTTTAAAATCGATAGAACAAAAAGGATTGAAGAAAGAAAGATCCACCTGTTTGTGTGTGTGTTTGTACACTAGTAGCAGCCAAAGCACAAGTTCGAGAGTTTTGTTGCTTCTTTCTCTGTTCTCTCTCTGCTCTACACAAAATGCTTCTTGTGTTGTTTAACCTTGGAAATGAGGTTTATATTATCTATCTATATTCTTCTTTTTTAGATCTTGCTCGAAGACGAAAATAAGCAAGATTTTAAACATAAACAAATACTATATACAGCCTCGTTAATGGTGATGATTCTGGGAATCCTAAACCATAAATCGACTATAATTGGCGTTTAGTTCTCTTTGATTTTCACCTGTTTTCAAAACAATTAGTATTTTATTTTATTATATATTTTTGAATAAATCTGGGAATCCAAGAGAAAAAACCTCAGGAATCTCAACAGACACCGTCGAGGAGAAACAAAAACCTTTGTCTCTCTCTCTATCTTTATATTTTAAAAAATACTAAATCATAACTAAATTAAATAATTAATTTGTTCAACTGTGTAAATCTTATACTACTAAACTTGTTCATGCTTCTTCAAGTGTTTGGACTTTTGAGGGAAAGAGAAAGGCAAAGTACCAAAAGAGGTTAAAGGCTGATTCGCACACGAGTTTTCTATCACCCTCTTCTGTCATCTTTGTCTCTTAAACTAAAAACAAATTGCCTGTCCCAAGAAAAACGTTCGGACATGTACTAGTTACTGGGCCTCGTCTAAAGGCCCATTTTTTAATTGTTGGGTTAAATTTAACCCTTTCTGAAAATACCACCAACACCCGACTGAAATGCCTTATCAGGAAAGCGAGAGTTCCTTCTTCATTATATTTATGGCAAATGTGAATTTGTCGTGCAATCCCAAACATTTATTTACAAAATCGTTCAGACGAAGCTAACTAAAAAAAAAAGAATTTTTTTTTTAAATAGTTACAGTGGCATGCGGTCCAATGTTTCTCTCCCCCTTGGCAACCTACTCTCCTAGACCAGTTAACTTGGTTTCCTCTTGCTCACCGGACTCTTTACAATGCTCTGCTGATTTATTATTCTTCAAATATATATGTTCCACCACTGAATCTTTCAAAGATGAATCAAATATGTTCGGAAAAGTTGTTTGTGTTGCGATGATTGTAATTTGTATGGTTGTATATTACTGGATTGCAATAAAAAGTTTTGTCAAAGAAATATATCCTAAACATTACAATCAACTGTAATAGCCACCAGGCCAATGTGATTTCATTGTTTTTTTTTTCCGAAAATAGCCTAATATGCATACATACGCAAAATTTTATACATACTCAAAACTAATATCCGATTAATCTTCGATATTTAATCAATTATCCACGCTGACGGTCCAACTCACGCGTAATGTAATTTGGAACATGGACTATTCCACTGGAAACCTATAATTAAATATGCTCGTACGGGCTTCTTAATGTCACGTAGGTGTTAAGTTCATAATATATGGACTGATATAAGTAAGGAAAAGCCCAACAACATTTTCATGGCAGGTATATACTCGAGTCGTCGACCATGCAGGCATGCATTGCAGACTTGCAGTAATTCATAAGACATCTATTTCCCAACTCGTTGATTTCATTTACATTTTGTAATAATCAGGCTAGTTCAATGGTGTCATGGGCCCTGGAACAAAAAAAAAATTTAATTTCCAAACTATTATTTTTCTTGAAAAAAATCTGATAGATATTTTATTTTTCAAAATACTAGAAGTATTTTTATAAATAAAATTTTAAAAATAAAAAAAAATATTTTCATATAAAAAAATTTGGATCTTTTTTCTTATTCTTAATATAAAAATACATGTATTTTTTTTTTTAAAAAAATCAGATCCTTGTCTATTAAGAAATAGGAGGCAATAGATTGGATCCGAAACGATCGCACCGCTTGCCCTCCTATCTAAGCCGACCCTGGTAATAATATTAGTTCCCGAATACTCTAATTCATCATGCTTTGCATGGTTATACCTATTGAAAAAAATCACCATAATTAACCAGTGGGCATTGGACTATTGACACTTGACTATTTGAGGGACAACACCAACAGTTTGATCTCCGTTAACCACCAGATAATTTTATATTGCACTCTTAGAATCCAAAGAATAGTCAGTTGACATTAGTTGCCGGACACTGAACATTGTGATTAATTCACTAAAAAAAAATCACGATGTTGTTAGCAAAAGAATAATAATAATATCGCAATGTTAAAAAAAATCACGTACGACGTAAATATGATATGTCCCGTATTCTCCTTTTATTATTAAATTAAATAAATAAACAGATTTACGACGGATAATTTTTTGGTGCCGGTCCTTCTGAACAAAAGAATAAAAGGCTTATTTGCCAAATAACAAAAAAAAAATGAAAATTAGATTTTGGGAGAGAGAGTAGAGAGAGATAAAAAGATAAAGTAGGAGAGAAGAGAGAATTTTGGTTAGTTAGTGTATTTAAGTTTTTTCTATGTATATAGGGTGCAATTTCCCAAGAATAAATAGGGGATAATATAGGATGTTTATTTTGTCAAAGAAAAGAGAGGATGTTTTGTAATAATATTTCCTTATATATTGACCAATAAACAGATAAATAATTAGTCTTCAATCAGACTAAATAATAGAGGAAATAATTAGTCTCCACTCTCCAATCAGATTAAATAATAGAAGCATATCTCAGGACCGATTTTCAAAAACAACGGGACGGGTAGAAGCTGCGGGCCAACATTCTGAACCATCCAGCTGACGTCGACCTGTTCTACCGTTGGGATATTGTCGCGTGTTATCATCTTCTTTTTTTTTTTTTCGTAACACGTCGCGTGTTATCATCTCCTTTTATAAAAGGCACCTGCCACTATCTCTTGGAACATGTTCTGTTCGAATTTACCGTTCACTACCTTCTTTTAACACGTCCTGCGCTACATTAAGAAAATAAAAACCATATGAGATGAGACGCCTTTTATACGGAGGACCTACTTCTTGATGTACGTTTTCCTTTTACCATATATATAAAGGGTACGATAAAACTTATGAGGTGTTTAGGTTCGAGCTTGACTCGCAACGAATCGGGTTCTTAGACTTTGTCCGGCTATCTACTAGTTTGTCTCATTCAGTTTAGGTTTCTTTGTTTAGTTTCGTTTTCGCATTCCGCTACTTGTTTACTTTGTAACGTTTGTTTCAAATTCGAAAACTGGTATAATAATTTAACATTTTACCAAAAAAAAGAAAAAAAAACTTATGAGGTGTTTAGGCTAATTAATCACGGGTAGGCAGAGGTAATAAGCAGCTGGAGAAGCCATCCACAACAGAATAATTGGGTAACAAAAGACGACGTAATAATTTGTGTAATTGTCCGATTTTGTATGTCAAAAAAAAAAACATAATATGTAGCGTCTACCGAGTGTGCAAAAAGATAGAATGAAAACCATCATTTTTAATATAAAAACGAAAATATCATTCAACCATTAGGATATAGATTGGTTTGGATTGATTTACCAATTTTGACACCCCTATGGGTTAACCCTTAATATGTTTCTTGTCTCATTTTGACACCTCTATGTATATAGCTAAAATGAGACAAATGCCATGAATTGTCTGTCCGATTAGTGGGTTGTATTGTTATTAAAGTTCATATGCTAAATTTTCTTATGAATATAAATATTCTTCAGTTATTAATCGTTGAATTTCACTCTTTCAAAGGTAACCATTTGTTTTCTTTCTTTCTTTTTCTGGGTTCAACGGTTACATTTAAATCATTAATTCATCCAATATTTGCTCACCTTAGAGCATCTCCAAAAAAGAAACTCTATTTTGAAGTTTCCAAAACTTTATATTTGAAGTTTCAATGTGTTCTTCTCCAAAAGTAAAACTTCAAACCTAACTTCAAAATTATTTATATTTTACACTATGATCCTTATATTTGTCATAATTGATGTAAATTCATAAAACTTCTATAAATAACTAATACATATATATAAATATTACAGAAATATTAATTAAAAAAAATCTTACACTAACATATAAAATTATAAATAAAAGTACATAATTAAATATTAAACTGCAAGCAAATATTACATTATTGCATAAAATTATTTCCATAATGCTCCCATATATGATCAACTAGTGCATTTCGAAGTAAGAAATGATTCTCTTTATTTTTTATTTGTAGATTACGAGCCAAAAATTGTTGAAACCGGATATCCTCATAATATGTCTGCTGATAGTTTGATATCATCAAACGAAAAAATCTTTGATCTTTTAAACGAAAGTACAACAAGCAGGGAAAAATGTCATGAGATGATTGAATTACGACTGCAAAATGAAGCAAAAAAGTTAGCTTTTAAAGAAATAAAAGAGGAAAATAAAATATTGCTAAAAAACTTAGCTTCTATCGATGATGTTAATATTCGTGAATACATTCGTTCTGAACAAGAAAGAATCATACGAAAAATGCGTCAAAAGCAACAACAACAATCATCTTCGGTTACACAAAATTTGTTGAACAATATTTTGGAGATTTTGGAGGTTCCGGAGCAAATTTACCAGACTATTAGTGTTGTTATAATATTTAATTTGAGTAATAATTATGTCTTCATGTGTCTTTTTAATAAGTTTTTATTATGGTTTTTTGTAATATTCTTGTTGTTTAATTCTAGTTTTAAAATATTATAAATCTTGTTTTATTTTTTTATATTTAATTTCATGTGTAAAACTTAAGTTTATATAACAAATTTGAAATATTTATGAGATATAAAAGTTTTAAGGATTAAAACAATAAACAAAAAAAATATTTAAGAATTATAAATATGATGTATAATTGTAAGGACCAAAATGCAAATAAAAAGATGAAACTTCAAATTTGAAGTTTTGAAAAGTGAAACTCTATATTTGAAGTTTCACTATTCAAAATTTCAAATTTGAAGTTTTGAAGTTCCTTTTTGGAGAGCAAAAAACTCTATATTTGGAGTTATAGAGTTTCTTTTGGAGATGCTCTTAGGACTAGAATAAGAGATCTTGAAGCTTCAGTTAAACTCCTGTTTTAGGCATCTTTAAACTTTTTCTCTTTTATCTTTTTTAAATACCAAAATTTGAAACTTATCTTTTTAAAGTTCTTTGTGACCACTAACAAGTAATCTCCCCCCTCCTTTATAAAGACATATAACTACTCCCTTTTAAAAATCTTATTCCAACCTCCATTAAAAGTAAACAAAACCAAAAAAAAAAACACGACAAGCTAACGTACGTGTTTCACACGCTTGTTGCTCTTTCTCTGGCTTCAACAGTTATGCCGGAGATCGAGATTGTCGCCGACGACGGCGACAACCGCAATAACAACGCCTTGTTCGGAAAATACGAGCTCGGGAAGCTTCTCGGATGCGGCGCCTTCGCCAAGGTCTTCCATGCTCGCGACCGCCGCTCCGGCCAAAGCGTCGCCGTCAAGATCCTAAACAAGAAGAAACTCCTCGCGAATCCAGCCCTAGCCAACAACATCAAGCGCGAGATCTCGATCATGCGCCGTTTATCTCACCCCAACATCGTCGGGCTTCACGAGGTGATGGCCACGAAGACGAAGATCTTCTTCGCCATGGAGTTTGTTAAAGGAGGAGAGCTGTTCAACAAAATCTCGAAACACGGACGTCTCAGCGAAGATCTCAGCCGTCGCTATTTCCAGCAGCTGATCTCCGCCGTCGGTTACTGCCACGCGCGCGGCGTTTACCACCGCGATCTCAAGCCGGAGAATCTCTTGATCGACGAGAACGGGAACCTGAAGGTATCCGACTTCGGTCTCAGCGCGTTGACGGATCATGTCCGACCCGACGGTTTGTTGCATACCTTGTGCGGCACGCCAGCTTACGTGGCGCCTGAGATTCTCTCCAAGAAGGGATATGATGGCGCTAAGGTCGACGTGTGGTCTTGTGGCATCGTGTTGTTCGTTCTCGCCGCGGGTTTTTTGCCGTTTAACGATCCGAATCTGATGAACATGTACAAGAAGATTTACAAGGGGACGTATCGGTGCCCTAGATGGATGTCTCAAGATCTGAAAAGGTTCATCTCTCGTCTCCTTGATATCAATCCTGAGACGAGGATCACTATTGATGAGATTCTTAAGGATCCTTGGTTCGTTAAAGGAGGTCTTAAAACGATCAAGTTTCACGACGAGGTTGATTTGGATAATGGTGCCGTGAAGGGCAAGGAAGATGGTGGTGGAGGAGAATCTGAAGCGGTTAAGAGCTTAAACGCGTTTGATTTGATTTCTTTCTCCTCGGGATTAGATCTTTCCGGTTTGTTTGACGGTTGTAGTAACTCTGTTGGTGAACCGGAGAGGTTCCTCTCGGAGAAGTCGCCGGAGAAACTCGCGGAGGAGGTGGAGGAGTTCGCGAAGGTGGAGAAGCTGAGGGTGAATAAGAAGAAGGAAGAGTTTGAGTTCGAGATGGAAGGGCAAAACGGGAAATTCACAATCGGAATATACATTTCGCGGCTGAACGATTTGCTCGTGGTGGTGGAGGCAAGGCGGAGAGGTGGCGAGGTTGATTGCTACAAGGAAATGTGGAATGACAAACTTAGGCTTCAGCTTATTCGCGTTACCGATCAAACGCCAAACGCAAGTATTTAAAAACGTTACGGGATTTATCATGATGCGCTTTCAAATCAAACGCCAAATTACAGCGGTTGGATTGGCTGGATTGATTTGCGTTCAACTATGTTTTTAGAATTATCATCCAAAAAGGAACAAAAAAAAGTTGAACATATCTATTTAAATTACTGTTCTAAATTGTAGGGTATTTATTTTGTGCTTTCTTATTAAAAATGTATTTTCAGCTATATGTTGACAAAAGAAAAAGTTTGGACTTCCATTTTTACTAATTGGTTTATTCAACTTTTCACTTGACGATTTCAGAATTCGGCTTATCATGTTCTATCTATTTCAGTTTAGTATTATATTTTTTTTAGAAAAATATTATATTATTCTATTATTAAACATATGAAATGATTGAATGGGAGTTTCCACATCCAGTGGTGAAAAAGATAAAACGGGTTGTACAGTTTATTTATACTGTACAACTTTAGAAAGCTATCATTGTCCACTTGATTACAACTCAAAAGGAGTGCAGGTTAAGGAACCATTATCATTATTAAAGCATCTTCTTTTATTTTGTCAAAAGATTATTAAAGCATCAACATAACCACTCGTCTAAAATCATTGTCAGCTGTACCAAATATATGCTATCACATGATCATACATCTAAACAATACTAACGCATACATAATTATCCAAATTATATGGTTAATATAACAATATATATCAAATAAAATGTATTATATTTGACAACATAATCATATTTTATCGTCAAAATAGTGGATAGAATGTTGGAATTCAACAATCCAATATTTAAACCGGTTCATTCCAAATAAAAATATATATGAAGTAATTTTGCTTATTTGTCATATATATATATATTATTATTATTTATGAAGTGATTTTGCTTATTTATCATGTTTACCATGATTTTAGGTAAATTTGCTTACTTGTCATGTTTTTATTAGGTTTTAGCTAAATCATTGATTTATTATTTGTTATTAGCTAAGTCATTAATATATTAATTTAAAATTATCCTTAATGAATCTTGTATATAATTAAAAACGAATGTTAATAATATTAAATTTCTATGTTATATAAAAATGAATTTTAAACAATATCTTTACTGGATTTTATATATAATTAAAAATGAATTTTATTTTAATAGTAAAGTTTATATGTTATATGTTACGTTAAATAATTGATTATAAAATAATATAATAGAATTATAAAAAATAAGATTATTCTTATATATTGTGTTGCTATCTGAAAAATATTTTATTATAAAAGTTAAGATAAAAAATAATTGATAATTAAATATTAGTCAAGCAAAAAAATTATATAAAGATATTTTCTAAACTATTTCTAAGATATGAGTGTTTTAAAAAAAAATAACACAATAGTAAGTATATATTTTGATAAAAAAATATTTGACATATATAAATACTTTGATGTTTGATTTAACTATTTAAAATCCATAAATAATAACTTATTATGTTGGTTTTAGATTAATAAAACATAAACTAATAAGTATTCATCAGAAGTTTATGCCTGCATGTGCGCACCTAGTGTATAAAGTTAATTTATCTAATTTAACAGATTGGATCGGGTTTTTTTTTTTGAGAAAATTTTGATCGGTTGGTTTTGGCGGAATTTTTCTTTGACTAACAGTATTCATTTGATTTAATTCCGTATGAACATGTGCTAAGCTCAAACAGCAGTTACTGCCAACCTTTTAGTTCTGAGTCAGGACGTAGATGAGGATAATATAGGAAATTAGGCTGTTTGGTATGAATTAGGAAAGTAGTTAATGAAGGGAAAATGTGCTTGTTGAACCTTAATATTATGCTTCTTTGATCAAAACAATCAAACTAAATCCATCTAATGGCATGTGAATTATAAGTTGCACAAAAGACAAAGGCAATCGAATCCCCTATATAATAATTGAGGATCTTTTAAAAAATTGTAAATTTAATTTTGTATTAATTACAAAGTTATCTTGTTTATGTGTATTCATTTATATCTTTTTATTGCGGATGTGGCATCATTAGAAAGACTTACACTAAACTTTAGTCTACTATTAATGTGATCTAGAGTAATTCTTACGGACGAAAACATTTAATATACCCCGAATTAATATTGCCTCAAACGAAGAAAACGGCAAATAGTCTTACGAAAATAATGTAATGATATTATGATAAAGCAAAAAAGTAATATAGTTTCCGCTGGCAATTTCAGTTTCGATCAAACAACACATACATTAACAACTGATAATGGTATTGGTCCTATCGGTTTATATACTAAGTTTTTTTCATCATAATACATAGCCAGTTGTCAAACCTTTAATATTCTAAGTGTTCATGATAATACTTGAGTTTCTTCAGCTGTCAAACGTTTCTTTCAAAAGAACCACACCGTAGAGTAGAGATATAAAGAACCAATCACACGAATATTAAACAAATCAAAGAAGAAATTATTTATGTGATTCATTTTTGGATAAAAATATGCATCGTGTACAATTAGTCTAAATCCATTCACAAACCAAGCAATAAAACAAACACATATTACATTCGGTTCATTATTATTATGTTCATCATGTCATCACGTACACTCTTAATCTCTAAATTAGTTGAGTTTTGGTTATGATGGGTTGAAGACAACAATATGCGTGGAACTTTATAAACTATACTCGAATTGACATACAATGAGTTCACATGTATCAATACTATTAAAAAGGAAGGAGTCCTAAAAAATCTACTTATATAAGGTTGTTGGACCTTTTACTTTTAACCTACAAATTAAACTAAATATATCTAAACTATTAATATGTCATATTTTCTATTTTTCTCTTATATCCTATTGTTAATTATCCTATTTTTGTGGAACCATTATTTTCAAAAAATATCCTAATAATAATACCCACTATCTAGGATTAATATTTTGAATCGTTACTAAATTAGTGATTACATACCTTACGATTTCAAATATGATCAAACACTACTTTATTAAATAAAGTTGACATATCCACTTTGATTCATGCATAAGAGCCCATTGAACTGGTATATGCAAATTATGCATTGCTCTTTTCTTCCACCTACAAATAATAAACACGAACAACCAACTTTAGAGCCGCAACATTAAAATGTTTTTTTTTGTAACTTAAAATGTTATTAGTAATCATTTGAATTGTCATATAAGAAAGTTTTATGACAAAATTAAACAATACTTTTAGTATACACAAATCAGTAGAAAAACGTTTTAGCCACATATGTTATTATTTAACATATAATTACTCAAAATTATAGTATAACAATGTACTACAATAATATGACTATAACACATCAGGATCATATAACGAATTTGACCACATGATATATCATTTTTTAAGAAATTAAATTAATTTATTTAAATCATTTTTTTATAAAGACTACTTCCAATAATAGTGGGCTCTTGGAGTTTTTACCGGATTATATCAGATTTTTAATTAACATTTTTTAAATCTGAACCAGATTATATACTGGGTACCGGATATACTGTTTGATCACGGCTCCGAGTCGGATAGGAAAACGCTTCTTAAAATTCAAGAATCATAACAAAAAACTCTTTAATTATTTTTTCTAATAAAATTTTATAAATTCATGCAAATTTTACCAAAATTATCAACAAAAAAAGATACTCGTGCTTTGAAAACGGGTCAAAAAAGTAGTACCTTTGAAATTGAATATAGATAAAATAGTATATATTGATGGTTATAACTATGATAAAAATATGTAATAATAGAAACTCATTTTCAATTTAAAATAATCAACTCATATCGTTACTACATTTCAATATTGAAAACACATTGTTCTTCAATATAGTATATACTATTAAATCACACATATAATCTTTAAATCTACTTCGAATAAATACTACACTTTGATTTTTTTTTGAAAAACATAAATTTGTAAGATTTCAAACAAAAGATAAAAGTAGTTTTCCAATCAATATTGGATCAATAGGTAAAAAACAAACCCGCACTTTTAAGTGCGGGACAAAATCTAGTTTAACCTTATTTTCAATGACCTCTTGAATTAGCGAGTAAATATGTATTTAACAAATTTAACAAATTCTTTTATATTATATACGAAAAAATATAAGAAAACTATATCAGTAGAAAATATAGTTAATATACAGTTTGTCTATTTTGACGTTGGTTAAGTGTCATTTTAATTTTAATTGATCAAAACCATAATCAATCAAATATTATCAGTTTTTAAGGTTAGAAAGCCAAAAATATCTTAACAAACGCGTGATACACACATACAGAATAATTAACAGAAATTTAGGTAAGTATAATATTTAATTATTATTTATCTATTAAAAAATAATATAGAAAGCTTAATCATTAAACATATGTATATATCGAATATTTATGCTCTCTACACAATTCTTCAGTAGGTAATTATGACAATTTATATTTAATACTAAAAATACTTTGGCACCAAGGAATGAATTGCCTAATTTTTTCGTAGTAAAGAAAAACAATGATAACTTATATAAGTTAATGTTAATATAAGTTATATCATAGTAGTTAATGTTAATACATGTTTCATGTTAACCTAACGTGAATCTTATATAAACTCTCGGTTGCAAGTCATTAAAAAAACTCTCAGTTGCAATCTAAGAAAATCATCATCCTTCTAAGTATCTATTCTTTTTTTTTTGTCTGGTTAATTATGCTATTACAAATTATGAGAAATATTACATAGATGATATTACCGCCGACAATTCTACCTGTTTTATGAGGACTCACGCCTAACTGCATCACCCTGAGTAGCCCTATGAGATCCATTTCTAACGGTACTGCTTGCGCCATGCTGAAGATCTCTTGTAAGCATTTTTTCTAATTTTCTGCATAATTTGCCTTTTCCGAAAATTGAAACTCAGACCTCTTCTTGTTGAAATTGCGTTGTCTGGGGTTTGAACCCCATACTTGGTGTAGAACCTCGAAATTGCGTTATCTGGGGTCAGACCTTCTAAGTATCTATTCAGCTTAATATTTCCGTACAACATATAATTGTGAATAAGGAAATCACTTAGTTTTCATCAACCATGTCGAGTGTTTCTTTTCTTGAGTCTTTCTTTTGTCTACTCCATTTTCATGTCGAGGTTTTTTCTCTACAACTTTATTTTCTCGTGAATAATGACAAATTAATGTATGAATAATAACACTTTATCATTGTAGACACGCGCTAACTTAAATCCATTTTCTCCTTTCGAGTTTGAATGTGCATTGTTGCAAAGTTTCGACGTCCAAATTTTCCGGCCGAGCTTCGTGGTCCAGTTGAAATAAAAGAAAATTTAAAAACCAAATCAGATTTAGATATGATAATCTGTAAATTTCAAATCTTGATAAGTTAAAGAGACAAACCTTAAAAGGTGCTATTCATTAACCAAGCAAATACAAAACTCTATAAAAAATATGGGACCTTCAATACTTTCGATTTCATGTAAATCAAAGAACATTTTTCATCAGTGAAGAACAAAGTTATTTCGATAAGAGAAAGAAAAATATCTAAACCAACAAAAATGAGAGAGGATGAGTCAAAGTCATGTTGGAAAAAAAGATAAAAGATTTTATTTATTTTTGTATAAACATGTTTTAAGAATATTTACTTTATTTGGCCCATAAGAGCAGCAGCATTAATGAACCCCCGGTTGGGGTTCATAATTTGAATTTTTATTATTTTTTTTTCATTTTTCGTTTGATTTTTTTTTTTTTTTTTAAAAAAAATTGATCAATAGCGGGTCGCCACATGACGTGGGGTCCGCTGAACAGTAATGATCTGGGTTCATGCAGAAGGAGCGTGGCGAGACAGAGTTATTACTGTAGCATATTATAATATTTTTTTTTTCGGGAAGCATGTGAACCCCCTTAATGAACATCCAATGCTGGTGCTCTAAGTATACTGATAGTTTATTTGCCCTATAAGTATATTAGTAATCGGGATTTATTTTATTATGGCCCATAAGTATATCGGCATGCTCAATTTTGAATGTTTTAATATGGGCCATAATCAGCCATACTTACAAATTATAAGCATAATCCAATTTGTATTTGTCATTTTTTTATATTTTCATTTTTTTATATTTTCATTTTCCATCTTATGTAAAAGTGTGGAATTCTGAAAATTAGTGTAAAACTTTAAAGCTCAAATGCAGTCCCGGTCCTAAGATATTATAGGTTCAATACAAAAATAAAAATCGAGGCCCTAAATAATTCCTAAACATTTACATTTATAAATAATTAACATTTATGATTTTTCGTATAGTAAAATAAAAAGAAAAAGATATTTAATATTTACTTTTTTAAAAAAATGTCTCACAATTTTTAAGCTTCCTATCTTCTCCTAAAGATGATATTACTAATGCCTTCTCTAAAAAAAATATATTACTAACAACAACAAAATAAACCCCAAAATTCTTTAAAAAACGTAGGCCCCATTCAATTGTTTCATGTGCATGTGGTCAAAATCGGACCTGCCCTGAGCCTATCAGAAATTTAAACTGTGGTCCACAATTCCAACACAATTCTAATTATAATTGGTTCCGGTTTAATATATAGATGATTATATAAACAATCCAAAATGGTATACATGGGGGTGATTGGTTGGGTTGTAAGAAGTGACTTTAGCTTTAATTTCCATCTACAACCTTAAATACTACCAATCATGATTTATCTTAGTTTTTAAAGGTACAACCAAAAACCTAAAGCTACAGCAAAAACAGACAAAAAATGGTTGTAAAAATCTTATTTTCTAAAGCTTCATCCTTTTAGCCGTAGGAAATTTTAAAGCTACAACCATTAAAGCTAAATCAAAAAATTCTACAGACTAAATTCTAAAGTAAATTTTCTATAGTTACAGTCCAACCAATCACCCCCCATATCAAAAAAATCGATCATTTATAAATTTTAAATTTGTCAATTCTATATATTTTATATCTTAACTATATAAACTCACCCTTATCCTAGTGTAAGTAGTAAATACCAATAAGTGTATTTTGCGTTATATTAGGTTCATTTCCATTTGTTAACTCTTTCTGAACCAAATTAAAAACTACAAAGAGCCAAAAAATACCTTAATCCAAAACAAAAAATGCAGTATTGGTAGCAACAATATAATGAAAACAGTCAATCAATGTAGATTGATCCGAAATTTGGTTCAAATCCAATTCCATTCTAAGGGCATGTAGTTGGTTAAACCAATGCATGTTTAATTAGGCTTAGATATACTTTAGGAATCACTTTAGGAATGTATCTTAAGTGATTTCTTTTACTCTTATGGAGGGTGATTTGAACTTTGATCAATGTTCAAGAAAGTGGGATAATAATATAAAAGGGGCCACTTCATGGTCTTTGCTTTTTCGGATTGGAAGACAAGACTTAAATCAATAGTTCTGATCTTATAAATTTATTGTTACTAAATATAGAAAATTCCTTTTCTGCTACATATATTATGGACCACTAACATATTTACGTGGCCAACAATTCTAGTTACCAATGTAATAGCGGGATCTCCTTCAATTCTGAAACAACAAACTAATTTTGAAAAAACGCAGGCAGTGGTAAAGACTTTACCTTTTAAGTTTTTGTAATACGCAGGAGACGGATAACTTCTCAAACTTGACAATGGGCCTTGATTAAATTGGCCTACAAATTTGCCTATTGCTGTCCTTTACACATAATGGATTTTGAAACTGTATTGTTTCGTCCAACGATCAAATTGACGCTGAGAGGAGAGTTGAAATTGGACTTAAGTTGGTTAGCTGCTTTATCATGGCCATGAAGTATTGAAATTAGTTTATGCTGTTGCACAAAAAATATATATTAGTTGATGCTATAAAAGTATAAAACAATAAACATGTTGTTGAAGTTGGTTCAGTTATTGGATTAAACGGCTGAAAGCGAAGAATAAGCAGCACAATGGAAAGATTACTAGTTGAGAATATACTCTATTACATCAACCACTGAAGTTGAAGTGATTGATCTGATGACTCCCTCAGCGAGCTGCAGAGGTTGATCGTCTATGAGACTTTGAAGAGGCCAAGAGTTTCTGAGTTTACAGACTTGACAAGGTCTCTTTTTTTTTTTTTTTTTTTTTTTAATTTCATAAAGTTGTAAGATAATATTCCCGTCCTTAGCCAAGCAAACACTGTCCGCAGGCCCTCCAAATATTTGAAAAAAATTACATATACTTAGACCTCCAAAACATAATTTTCAGGACTCTAAAAAAAATTAGTTGAAATCTTTATTAATTCGCCTATAGCCCTCTAAATCTTAGGGCCGAACATAATAACAGAAAATTCAAACCTCATTATAGTTATAAACCTGAGTAACAGGAGGTGTGGAGTTGGATGGTTCCACAATTCTACACCAATTTTTGATTATGCAACTCATAGATTTGGAAACAATGTACGGAAGGAATCACTTATGGCCGGCTTAGCGTGGACAGCCTCAAATGAGACAGGGACGACCATACTTCAAGGCACTGCAACGGAAGATTGCGTCAGTTCAGCTCTACTGGCGGAAGGATTAGCTATACGAGAGGCCATGCTGCAAGCCCAAGCACATAGACTCTCCAACATCATCATCAAGTCAGACGCTCAGATCATCATCCGAGCTATCAACAAACGAGAATCAATCAAGGAAATTTGTGGAATCCTCCAGGATATCCACAGCTTATCTTGTGACCTCGATGTATTTTCCTTTAATTTCATTCCTCGCACTGAAAACAGAATAGCCGATGCACTGGCTAAGAGTGCTCTGCTTAACTGCGCCACATTGTAGTCCTCTTAATTTCCTACTTTAATGCATTTGCCGTTCAAAAAAAAAAGGAAACAATGTAGCCATTCATTCAATCTAGATGACTACTACTAAGGGTCCAATGCGTTTGAGAAGTTATACATATCTGATACAAAGTTCCACTATTTTGTGAAGCTTTCAAATAAATATACATTCAGAAAGGAATAATAGTATTCCGATTTTCGAGTGTGAAATTGATGGGATCCTGTGTGCCCATGTTCTCGATCTTGACTATATTTTGTGTGCAGTCATGCATGTTAATAAGACCTGGTGAGACTTGGAAAAAAAAAACGAATCATACGAACTATAATTTTGTAATTACGGTCAATAATTTAAACTATGATCTACGAACTGGTTAACGCATTTAATTTGGGTTCTTAGACGGAAACATCCTCCACGTGCAGCCACATGTCAATATGTTGTGTAATTCATTCTTCTTTTGTAACCACTTTTCTTATGTACATATCTATCGTATAAGATTTTCCTTTGTACAGTTTGACATATAGCATAAAGCACGTGGAGAGGTTTGACAAAAGAAAATTTATGGAATATGGTTTGGTTTCTCAATACATTAACCGCTGGCTTACACGTCTGTGAATTGTTTACTACTGGTTCGGTTAATCGGTTTGCTTCGGATTTGGTCGAATCGGTACGGTTCATCCGGATTGTAGGACTCTAGTGCTTGGCTCCATATTAAGTTGAGCCAAAGTGCAAGGATCGATACAAGCGGCATATTAATTTTTATTTTCTTTCTGCAACTAACTTTCTTTATATATAAGTTAATTAATAACAAACCACAAACTCTAAAGTTTATAAAAATAATTATGAATTGTTTTGATCGTTGGGCATTGAACTTATTGGAACTGAAATGGATTAAATATCTTATAATCAGAATATGAATATTAGGGAAATTGCACCCTATATACATGAAAAAAACTTAAATACACTAACTAACCAAAATTCCCTCCTCTCTCCTACTTTCTCTTCCTATCTCTCTCTATTCTCTCTCTCAAAATCTAATTTTCATTTTTTTTTTGGTTATTTGGCAAATAAGCCCATAAAATTAAGTTTCCTTGTTAAGGTCTTCGGCCGTATATCTTCCAGTATTTGTTCATACATATGATGGATAATAAATAATAATATTTTGCAAATCTCGAGCATACTCAAAATTTAATAAAGTAATATCTTAGCGTACAAGAGTAAGACCATTAAAGTTTTTTAATCGCCGAGATGATATATGTCTATAATTCTATAGTTATAAAATTTAAATTAAAGAAAGACTATTAATATAATCCACCATAATGACTCTCCTAATTTTTATTAAGAAGCTCTATTTCCTCCATTTCTTCTCTTCTTTTTCACGTCTCCTCTTTCATTGATGCTCTCAGGAACAAGCTTATAACTAACATCCTTGGATGTCCAGAGACAGGTAAATTAAATCACAATATATATAATCTTGGTGAAGTTTCGATAATAACCTTTGGACAACTTTTTGGTGTTGGACTGATTGGAAAACGGCAGAGAAAGATTTAGCGAGTACCACGAGATCGTGAAGAAGGTAAAGAAAGATCCAACCTTCGAAAAGACGACGGATCATGCTGTGATGGGAATCAGGAGACATGTGGCGGTGCCTCCAGGGACAACGTTGAACACCGTGACTCCATGCGCCGCTTGTAAGCTCCTCCGCCGTCGTTGCGCGGAGGAGTGTCCTTTCTCGCCATACTTCTCGCCTCACGAACCTCACAAGTTCGCCGCCGTTCATAAAGTCTTCGGCGCCAGTAACGTCTCCAAAATGCTTTTGGTAATTTGTTTTTTTTTTGGTAAAATCTTTTGGTAGTTAGTTAATTACCTTATACACATATTTTTACAAAATGATCATTGAATCATTGAACAACTTTATAATATAAGACAAATAGATCATTTAATCTTCTTTTCAAAAATACTAATAATCTAGTTCTTTTATTACTTACCCTTTAGATCCATATCACACTTTTCTTTCTTTTTGGTTTATATAGATATCATTTTTTGAAAGAATTTTAAATTTAAGTTTATATAGATATCATATCTGATTAATGGGATATAGTTGAATGGATCTACCACAGTTTTTGTTTGACTCACTCCAAACTAAACAATGTTTTCCCATTTTGATAATTTCTAATAGTCCAGGCACAAATTTAGATTAAGGGATATATTATTATTAATAGATTATAACTCAAGCATGCACATCACTGGATTTAAATCTAGCTTATGACATCACGGCAACATTAGAACAAGCCACTAAGTTACATATTTTGGTTCTTTTTTTAGCCAATTATCGAAATTATAAAAAGAACTTGTTTCTATTAACAATGAACTTTTCATTTTGCATAATTATACAAAATATCATATATTGTCAATTTCCTCTATACCATCTAGTGCGCATTTGGGTTCTATGTTGTTTAAAAAGTTTTTGTCACAAATATAGACTTTAAGAATCAAAATGACCAAAATTTTTCATTAAAGAAGTAAATATACACGTATACCCTTACGGTTAACTAATTCAAACCTTAGAACTTAGAATTAATTAGGAGTTGGGATTTGGGATTGAAGTTTAAAATTTTATAAAATAAAAATAAATAATAAAAATTTGAAAAATAGTTTCAAAAAATATTTTCGAATTACAAAAAGAAAATTTAAAAAATAAAAATAAAAATAATTCAAAAAAAAACAATTATAAAAAGTTTGAATTGAAATCATATAATCTAAAACTATAAAAAAATATTATTATTATTATTATTTGTATTTATATATCTAGGGTATTAGGGTTTTTTTACTTATTAAATGAAATATTTTGGTCATTTTCTTCTTAGAATATATTTTGGTGACAAAAACTTGAAAATGATATATTTAGGAGAATTGTCCAAAAATATATGTGTAAAAATATCCTTATTAGTTAAATAACTATCTAACACATACAATTGCTATTTTGCATAGAAATAACATTCCCTTCTTGTTAAATTGTGAACTTGTATATAAATTATTTTTGCAGGAAGTTGGAGAAAGTCAGAGAGGAGACGCAGCAAACAGTTTAGTCTACGAAGCCAACTTAAGACTGAGAGATCCAATATACGGTTGCATGGGCGCAATCTCCGCTCTTCAGCACCACATTCAATCTCTCCAATCGGAACTCACCACAGTCCGTACAGAAATCCTCCGCCACAAATACCGAGAAGCCGCCACAATCACTTCCTTACAAAACAACAACAACAACAACTTCAACAATACTACAACATCAGTGTCTGATCATGCTGCTCTCGCTGCGTCCATTCTGCTCCCACCTCCACCGCCACCGCCTCCTCCCCCACGACCACCAAGGCTGTTGTCTTCTCAGCCAGCTCCACCGCCTACGCCACCGGCTTCTTTACCGTCTCCGTCGATGGTGGTGTCTTCTTCGTCTTCTAATTCATCTGCTACCAATTCTATATATAATCCTCCTCCGTCTTCGACGGCTGGATACAGTAATTCTCTGTCCAGTGATAACAATGTTCATTACTTCGATTAAATCAGAATTGTGTTCTTGATTCTGCTTTCTTGGATGCTATTGTTTTACCCCTTATAAGCTAGACACTTGAATGTTGGTCCATGATGAGGATAGGGCGTGAATGCTTTGTTTATTTGTTTTTCATGTAGATTAATAATTACATAACTTTACATTCAGTTTTGCTTTCGTGGTCTTGCGTGCAAGACACGTACACGACTTTGCACTGTAAGTTTTTTTTTTTTTTTGGTAAGTTCATATGGAAAAGCTTAAGATGATATATTTAGATATGCATTTGATGTGATTTCACCTTTTTTACCGTTATAGTCTGTGTACGTAATCCAAAAGTGACGTGCAAAGCTCAACTTATTGATGTTATTATTACAGTATTCCTTTTACTATTAAAAATAAAAATGTTAAGCAAAAAATGAAATTTTATCCATGAGAAAAACTCTCATGCACACGCTAAAAACCTACAGGGTGTATCACTTTTTATAATTTATAAACCTACGTTTTAAATATGACTTTTATAGAAAATCATAACCGGGGAAACTCCATGCTAATGATCTTTGGATTTATTATAAAAATATATATTTCTGGCGTTCTGTTCTAAAATATATAAATGAAAAACATCATATAAGATAGTGGCTAATCTTTTTTTGAACTATGCTAATCTTATTAAAATACATATATATATACAGTATATAATTATTTATTAGTGTTACGGTTTTACTGCTACATGAAATATACAAACACCAGCTAAAAAGTAGGTTTTGTTGAATGTTCTAGTTTACAATTTTTGAAGATAATATTTGCCTTTCACGTACCGCTAGATATAAGGAAACGTTTGCTTCTTGGATTCATTTTTTCTTTTTATGTCCAAACCGTGCAACTTCAAAACGTACAATGGAAGTAGAGAACAAACAGCAAATCAACATCCTTGAAAATAATATAGCGGTAGCTTGAAGATTTAATATATACGAGTTTCGACTAATTAATTAGTTATGAGCATTACTTATATTATGTTAGATTTAACATTTAATGAAGGCGTTGACTAACATATAAGTTTGGCAACGAGCATTCCCAGGTATTGATTTTAAACTACTTTATTAGATTTTTAATGTGGTTTAGACTTTTATGTTAAGGGGATCAATTGATCAATTAAATTAACGACAGCCGTGTAGCAGAATCTATTTATATCCCTAACAGAGTTCCAGAGTAATCACATGACGCAATTACATAAACTAGTTAGTATATAGTACTACTACGATCTGATGTCTTGATTAGACAGAGCCCCATAAGCTTTTAATAATTACATTAATGTTTTCTTAATTCCGAGCATTACCCAAATGCATACAGCTCAGGGTTTGCTTCTTCACATTCATAACCGCTTTGACTAGTTCTCTCCCCGTTTCAAATAGGGAATATATAGAAACTGCTCAATACGTTGAAACAACAAAAATAAAACTATATAGTTCTTCCATCAAAACTCTATATATTCTTAGAAGTTTTTCTGGTTTTTTTTTGCCAAGGAAGTTTTTCTGGTTTAGTGCATGATTGATTAAGAATTCAATGTTTTTACACTAATGTATCTAATATTTGCGGATATTAGATACAAAATCATATCAAAGTTTCTAACGCGCGCTATTGCATATATTTAAATATATTTGTTTATTCTGATTAATGTATTGTTTCACAACCAAAATTAAAATTGTAAATACCACTTATTACATGGTTAGTAATTACAACTAATAACATGATTAGTAAATGCAACTAGTTACACGGTTAATAATTTATTCATGGTTGTTGCGATTTGATGTGTTGATTATCTCGATAGTTCGTTTGATCTTGATTCTATGTTTAACCGTAAAGACACTTGCGATTTGTTTTCCCAGTTCACGACCTCTAGTCGTTACGTCTGGGGAGAGTCGGAGCTCTCAACTTTGTACTAGCTCTTCACCGGAAAACTCCTCCGGTGTGGATTACACAATCACAATAGCTAAGTACAATGGATCGTCTTATCTACCTTCTCCTTCGTGTGCAGGTATCGATGTGATACCAGACAGGTAGACGATCGGGAACGGTCACGGAGCTCGCACCAGAACTTCGCTGTAGCGTACAAGCTCGCCGGAGAAGATGATCACCTCGATCTTCTTCTTGAACTCAACTATGAGGCCGTTAAGTTGTTACAACAACTTAACGCTGATCCGTTCCTCCTTTATATGGGTAGGCTTCGAGGTTCGTCTTGGCCCATCACACTTGACACAAGACGTAGGCCCAACTGTTTCTCTTGGGCTTCAAGGTTGTTTGACATAAGGCCCACAAACTCCACCTTGTCATAACCTTGATCTTCATCTCTCTATCTGCCGACAAAGAACTCGAAACTCTAAGCGAAGCTCTGCTCTGCTCTGCTCAGATGGCTTCAGCTACTACTCCATATCTCCGACTTCTCTGAACTCTTCGATCATCTCCACTGATGAATCGAACCAACAAAAGAAAACTTCTCTTCCGATCCTGGACCATCAACGAACTCCACCTTCTTCCGTAGGCCCTTCTGAACTCTTGTGCTTCCTTTCAGGTAAACCACCACAGAACCCGAACCACAACTTCGATAATTTTCAACTTCATAAGTGAAGATTAGCACCTCACTAATCTCCTGCTTGTCTTACTTCCTCTTACTGCGAGATACCAATTATCAAAGCATCTCAGAGGAAATTATCAGACGCTTCATCAAACTGATACCTTCACCGACACCAGAGCCTTCTCCAGTGTTCTTCCAGGTACCGCCTTTGTTAGAATATCTGCTAGGTTGACCGTAGTATGAACCTTGACTACTGATACTGAACCATTAGCTATCACATCTCGAATAAAGTTGAACTTAGTATGTATGTGCTTAGTCCTTTCGTGATAGCCTCCGTTTTTAGCTAAGAAGATTGCAGACTGTGAATCACAATTAACCTGAACTGCTCCTTGATCGTAGCTTAGATCTTCACAGAAACCCTTAAGCCACAATGCTTCCTTAGCTGCTTCGTTTAACGCCATGTACTCAGACTCCGTAGTAGATAGGGCCACTATGGGTTGAAGCCCTGATCTCCAACTCACTGTGTTACCTCCAACCTGAAATAAGTAACCAGTGACTGATCTTCTTCGGTCTAGGTCTGTAGCGTAATCAGCATCGCTATAACCTTCTACTCTGAACATTTCTCCCTTCTTAAACCATAAACCAAACTCTGTTGTACCACGAATGTACCTTAGAATCCACTTCACTGCTTCCCAGTGCTTCCGTCCTGGTTTTCCCATGAACCTACTCACTACTCCTACTGCGTGAGCTATATTTGGACGAGAACCCACCATGGCATACATTAGGCTGCCCACTGCGCTAGCATAAGGTATATCAACCATGTGTGGAGGTTCCGTTACTTCTTCTTTCTCATCTAAACTTCTGAGCTTGAACTGTGCTCCCAGAGGAGTTGTAACAGGCTTACAATTGGCCATGTTGAAGGTTGAGAGTACCTTCTCAAGATACTTTCCCTGTGACAACTTCAACGTCCCCTCCTTCCTATTTCTCAAAATATCCATTCCTAGGATCCTTGTAGCTGCTCCTAGATCCTTCATCTCAAATTCCTCACTGAGATTATCCTTTAGTTTCTGAACAACCTCCATGCTCTTTGAAACTAGCAACATATCATCCACGTAAATCAGAAGATAGATCCGGCTTTTCACATCTTCCCCACTAACGTAGACACACTGATCATATGGACTTTGTCTAAACCCCTGATCCTTCATAAATCCATCAAACCTCTTATTCCACTGCCTTGGAGACTGTTTAAGTCCGTAAAGAGACTTCTTTAGTAGACAAACCATATCTTCCTTTCCTTTTACTTCAAACCCCTCCGGCTGTTCCATGAAAATCTCTTCCTCTAGAGTACCATTCAGAAAAGCTGTTTTTACATCTAGCTGTTCTAGATATAAATCTTCATTCACCACTAAGGACAAGATAATTCTGATCGAGATATGCTTGACTACAGGAGCAAACACCTCATTGTAGTCAATGCCTTCCACTTGTGAGTATCCCTTTGCCACAAGTCTACCTTTATATCGCGGAGGCTCAACCCCAGGTATTCCCGGTTTCTTCTTGTAAACCCACTTGCAGCCAATCACACGCTTCTTCTCGGGTCTTTGAACTAGATCCCAAGTCTCATTTTTGTTCAAAGAGGTCATCTCTTCTTCACTGGCTGCGTTCCATAGATCTCTATCCTGGGATCTTATAGCTTCTTGATAGGATTTAGGCTCATCCGTTTCAATGTCTTGTGCAGCAGACAACGCGTAAGCCACAACGTCAAAATCGTCATATTTCGACGGCATCTTGACTTCTCTTCTCTTCCTGTCCCTTGCTAGAATATAACTATCCAAATCCGGTTCATCTTCATCCTCTTCTGTCATATCAACTGTTGTTTCCTGTTCCTGAACTGTAGATTCTCTCTCTGAATCTGAAACTGCTCCACCTGAAACTGAGCCCTCTGCTGACACTGAACCCGAAGTGGACGCTTCTGAATCATGTTCACACGGAAACAAACTTGGACCCCTGATCAACCTTGGACTAAAAGTCACGCATCTTCTGTCTTCCTTTATCACAGCTTTCCCTCTTTCTTTCTGATTGTCTTCACTCATTTCTCTAGATAAAGTAGTTCTCTGAGAATCCTTGAAAACTTCTTCTTCATGAAATATTACATTTCTGCTAATCGTGCACCTTCCTTCATCAGGTAACCACACCCTGAATCCCTTTGTACCCTGGGGATAGCCCACAAAATATCCTTTAACTGCTCGTGGGCTTGTCTTAGCTTTAGTTACATGAACATACGCTGCTGACCCAAACCTCCTTAGATGTTTTATCCCTGGTTTCGCACCTGACCATAACTCTTCCGGCAGTTTGTAGTCGATAGCTGAGCTCGGAGACCTATTAATCAAATAGACTGCAGTAGAAGCCGCTTCTGCCCAAAACCTTTCTTCCATTCCACTCTCTGAAAGCATACACCTTACGCGTTCCATTATGGTTCGGTTCATTTTCTCTGAAACGCCATTTTGTTGAGGTGTATATACGCACGTCCTGTGCCTTTTTACTCCAGTAGACGCACAATAACCATCAAACTTCTTATTGCAATACTCGAGCCCATTATCTGTTCTTAAACATTTGAGTTTCCTTCCCGTTTGAGTCTCGACTTCCACCTTCCACTCTTTGAATGCCTCGAAGGCTTCATCCTTAGTCTTCAAGAAATAGATCCATACTTTCCTCGAGTAGTCATCTATAAAGGTGATAAAGTATTGCTTTCCTGCCAAACTTGGAACCACTGATGGAGAGCCCCACAAATCTGAGTGAACATATTCCAAAACCTCCTTCGAAGTATGCTTCCCTTTCTTAAAGCTTTGCTTATGCGCTTTTCCAAACACACAGCTTTCACAGAAGTCCAGCTTATTAACTTCATGTTGATTTAAGTAACCTGCTTTAACCAGTAGCTCCAAACCCTTTTGACTGATGTGCCCAAATCTCGAATGCCACTTCTGTGTAGAATCAACCTGAGAACCCGCTGTACAGCTCTCACCCTGGAGAACCGTTCCCTCTAAGTAGTACAATCCATTTGTATACTTTCCTGACAAAACCTCTGCTCCATTTTTGAAGAACTTGACTGAAAAATCTCCTCCTTCATAGCTGCATCCTGCTTTCTCTAAACACCCATAGGATATTAAGTTTCTTCCCATAGTTGGCATGAACTTCACATCTGTCAAGATTACAATAGACCCATCTGGTCTCTTGATACGAACCTTTCCTACTCCATTTATCTCACTGAAAGTGTTGTTTCCCATCAACACTTTTCCACCACTGCACTCCTTGAGATCAAACAGTACTTCTCTGTTTGGCGTGATGTGAAAACTTGCGCCAGAGTCCATCACCCACTCGTTCCTCGTGTCTTGAATACTAGCCGTTAGTATCAAAGGTTCTTTCCTAGTAGTTGCAACATTCACTGAGCCTGTACCTCTAGCTTTGCCTCTGTCGGGGCACTCACGTTTCCAGTGACCTTCTTTTCCGCAGATGAAACAAGCACCTTTACCTTTGCTATCCTTTCCTTTCGAGAAATTTTTTCCTCTACTCTTGGACCTGTTCCTAGTATAGTTGCTCCTTCTGTCTCCTCTGCCTCTTTCACTAACATACAAGCCTTCTGCATCACTCTTACTTCTTCCCAGAGCACCTCTCTCTCTGAGCTCAGTTTCCTTTGCGTATGCTGAAGTGACAACGTCATTCACCGTAAGAGTATCCTTTCCACTCCCATACTTCAATGTATGAACCAAAGGTTCAAACTTGGGAGGAAGTCCTGTGAGGATCTGAATGGCTTGATCCTCATCCGAGATTTTGATACTTAGGCTTTCTAGATCATTCACCAGCTTCAGGAACACATCTAGATTTTCCTCAATACTCTTCTGGTCGTTCATCTTGTAGCTAGCAAACCTTTGCTTGAGGTAGATACGATTAGGAAGAGACTTAGTTTGATAGTCTCTCTCAAGTGCTCTCCAGATACCCAACGCTGTTGTTTCCTTCATTACTTTCCTGATTATCTGATCACTTAGACTCATCTGAATAAGACTCCTTACTCGCTTGTCTTTTGCTGCTTTGGTTAAATCTGGCTTGACTTCCTTTCCAGGCTCTGACTTGTCTGCATCAGCCTCTTATAATGCCGGTGGTTCTTCCTCAAGAACGGAGTCTAGACCCAAGATTTCAAGTGCACAAAGCATTTTGTGCTTCCAGATTCCAAAATCACCTTGCCCATCGAACTTCTCAACTTCAAACTTCCCTTTTGTAGGCTCCATAGCTCCTTGACTTGCAGTCTTGATCAGAAACCGAAAGCCAGAAGCAGTCGATAAGAACTACAACACCTTTTCAAGCGACTCGCATCAACCAACCTAGAATCAATCTTCAACAACACACACAGAAGAGAACAGATAAGTTTCGAACCTTGACCCGATCTTTCTTACTTGCTGGAGACGTTTCTTCTTGACTGATCTTGACGCTTGAAACTGCGGAATGATCAAACCTTTGCTCTGATACCACTTGTTGCGATTTGATGTGTTGATTATCTCGATAGTTCGTTTGATCTTGATTCTATGTTTAACCGTAAAGACACTTGCGATTTGTTTTCCCAGTTCACGACCTCTAGTCGTTACGTCTGGGGAGAGTCGGAGCTCTCAACTTTGTACTAGCTCTTCACCGGAAAACTCCTCCGGTGTGGATTACACAATCACAATAGCTAAGTACAATGGATCGTCTTATCTACCTTCTCCTTCGTGTGCAGGTATCGATGTGATACCAGACAGGTAGACGATCGGGAACGGTCACGGAGCTCGCACCAGAACTTCGCTGTAGCGTACAAGCTCGCCGGAGAAGATGATCACCTCGATCTTCTTCTTGAACTCAAATATGAGGCCGTTAAGTTGTTACAACAACTTAACGCTGATCCGTTCCTCCTTTATATGGGTAGGCTTCGAGGTTCGTCTTGGCCCATCACACTTGACACAAGATGTAGGCCCAACTGTTTCTCTTGGGCTTCAAGGTTGTTTGACATAAGGCCCACAATGGTCTTGTTACACCATACTCGTGCGAAGAAATGCAAGTTAATAAGAAACATATAGTTTAATTATACTATAGAATAGAGTAATAGGTCGTATACAGTCAGTCGTATGTGCATTTCTCAAGGACCTAAGCCATTTAATCATGCATGCACCTTCACAGAGACCAATGTTTTCTTCATATATCAAATTAAATTTTGTTTGAGGGATTCAGTTAAATTAAGTAAAAGGATACTATATTCAGATAAATATGTCTAAAATGATGCAAAAGTTCTACACAAACTACAGGAATGCGAAAACACAACATACGTACTCTTTCTCTGTTTCAATCCAGAGCCATCTCCGACATGTGACTCACGAATAATGAGACTATTATTTGTTCGCAAGATACAATTTAAAGTCGATGAGAAAATAGCAATTGAAATACGACATATTCACATAAATTTACGACAATAAAACAACAACATTTGGCCATATTTACAAGTTGCAACGATATACAAACGAGCATAGCTATAAATATAAAATTTTATAACTGAAAACGCAAATCTTTTTAATATTTTTTTTAATGTCACCGTCTAAACTGATCTAAATTTTTTGTTTCGTTTAAGACTTATTTACCATCTAGGCACCACCTATATCAGATTTAAAACATTGATATATATATATATACCTATAAATATTTCTAGCTAAATCACAAGTTTGTAAATATCTATTATTTTTTTTTAAACTATATATATTAAATCACAGGTTAATATTTTATAAAACAATTGAACTAATTACAAATGCTGCAAACAGAAATATTGAAAAAAAATATTAAAATTATTTTTTCATATAAAATTGGGATATTTATATATAATATTTATAAACATATTATGTTAAGGGATATATAGAGAGAGTACAATTTAAATACGGCAATTAAAAGTTCCACAAACTAAAATCTATAATTTTTATAGTTAATCAAATATTTGGTATGTATTCAGATGAGAGTTTGAGGTGATTTGTATTAAAATAACAAATTCATTATTATTAAAACATGAATTTTAAAAATTCATTTAAAATCTAATGTTATTGAACTTAATTGACATTTTATAAAGTATTGTGGGATCCAATGTTATTGAAAATATTTGAAGCTGTAAATTTTTAAAGTTTTGAAGTGATTTTATAGTGTTTGGATGAAGTTTTTTAGTTTAAAATAAAAAATCTAAATATTACTCTCTCTGTTCCACAAAGATAGACTTTTTAATATTTTCACACATATTAAGAAAACACATTAAACTACCATAATAAATGTATCATTTTTTGTAATTTTAAAATTTCAATAACTTTTAACCAATAGTAATTTAATAAAGTCAATTAATTTTCTTGAAGTTTACATTTTTTCATAGAAACACACAATAAATACATCTTTCTGAAACAATTTTTTTTCTAAAAATCTATCATTAAGGAACGGAAGAAGTATGATTTTAGGTGAGATTCTAGAATATTTTAACAAAATCATGTTAAACTCTCTAATTCATATAAAATCATTAAAAACTTATTCAAAATCAAATGACTTCAAAATCTATATTGAATAGACCCCTTAATGTCTCATCCTCCATAAATGGCCTTGACACGAATATAGGGGCAAGGTGGTTTAATATCCTAAATAAGAAGATGGGCTTGGACTGAGGAGTATTACTTCTTGAAACGAGGTCTTTATACTAAAGCTGATATAGAATCTGTTTTTGGCAAGGTCCATACGAGCTACATGTTGTGGAAACAAATATTTATTGACAGCTTCATTTTGGTCTCTAAATGTCGGAAAGTAAAATTACTCTATATCATGGATATTCCATAGGCTTCTAAAGACGTGACTCGTTGCAATCTCCTTTTTGCGCATAATGGTGGATATAGGAGATGAAATATATATGATGGAACCATAGACCTCTGTTGGATCCCTGGTTCGCTTTTTGTATCGTCATGGCTCAGCAGACATGGAAATTCCTTTTGTTTTGTTTGGTGAGTAAGCTTCTTCCGAGACCTCCGAGACCAGGGTGGCATTGGCCTGATGCGATATTTTTACAGTTTCAGCTTCTCTTTCAAATTTCTCCCGTCAACTTATCGGAAGGTATTGGCATTCCCATTTGGTCCACTGGTGAAAACTCTTTTGTTGGTTTAGCTTAAATGCGATTTGGGAAATTGTCTGTCCGAGCCGCTAGTTTCATGGCTGCCTTTAGTTTGGATTCTTTGAAACAGAGTTGTTATTCCGAAGCACTCTATTACCACTTGAATCGTAGTAAATACCTCTTGGAGAATGGATGTTAAACCTGTTTTTCTGCTTTGTTGCCGGCTTAGGAATCATCTCTTTTTCAAATGTTTTTTTCTCAGCTTCGTTTAGAAAACATGCTACTCAGTCAGGGCCGGCTTAGGAGTCAGTGCAATGGGGCATAGGCCCAGGGCCCAACTTTTTTTTGGCATAATTAGTATTAGGAAGGGGCCTATTTTTTCAGAAAAATAGGAAAAATAGAAGGGATAGGGACCCGATTTTTTTTTAAATTATCCATAATATATGTATAAAAAAAAATTGAAAATCATTTTGCTCAAAGGTCCACAGTTTTTTTGAGCCGGCCCTGTACTCAGTCAGATATTTACAGTTTAAGACGTTCATATATTTTGGGATTCACAGATATCATATTGTGAAAGTTAACATTTGTTTCCTTGTGCTCTTCGTATCTGTTTTGCTGTTCAGTCTCCGTTGGTTCACTGCGGTTTCAATCGAGGACGCCATTTTGTGGTGGTTGTTTTCTTGATTCCGCAAAACCCAACTTGTTTTTGCAACTCCGTTTAACTGTCTAAGCTTTTGTCATTTGCTATTGAATCTTGGTCATTGGTTCAAGTCGAGTCACGAGTTGTCTCTTACATATCCTTAATGCCGGACTATTTCGAATATATTTTAAAACTTGTTTTATTTCACACCGTGCTGAAACCAAACTGAAATTTACAAGTATATATCTTATTATTATATAATTACAAAAGAGGAAAAATATGTACTTAAATATTATTATTTTCAAGATATTGATATATAGGTGTATTTATCTTCTTAAAAAAGATTGTTATATTTTTTATTTAAGAGTTATTAATTACTGTATAATTTTGTTTTTATACTTTTTATTTTTACATGTATCAAAACTGAATATCTTTGTTATTTTAGGATTAGTAACTATTGAATAATTTCCATTTTTAAATATTATGGTGGCTATAATAATTTTTTTCCTTTAAAAATTAGCAAGTTTCTTATAGTTTCTTGCATATCTTTTTAGCTTAAATTTAATAATATTTTGGTTAAGAGTTATATCAAATAATTTTCTTCCTTTTAATATTGGTAACTTACTGTATTATAATTGGACAAGAAACAGACTTCCTTTTTACCCTTTAATTTATGTATCTTTTTAACATGTTTCCTTTTATAGCTATTAGTTTTATCAGTATTAATTTTATATTAATTACTAACTTTGATATACCAAGTTTTTTTTGGTCGAATCGATAAACCAAGTTTATATGATAAATATACATATATTTTATGAAAATAAATTAAATAAATAAAAATAAGATGTTATTTAATAAAATAAGAAAGTTTTTTTATATAAAATAGGATATGTATTGAGTTTTTTTGTGGCATCGATATATGTTGAATTAAAGTTAAGTAGTCATCTAATATCCTAGTGAATAAAATAAATACAAAATTTACATTATTGAAAAGGGTTATTTAAGATTGTTTACTTATTGAAAAGGCTTAGGTATTGCTTTCCTTTTGAGCGGCGGTGATTGTTGATCTGTGCATCATCTTTTAGTTTGTGTTCTCAGTGTGATTGGCTGATTGTCGATCTTGACATGTTTTCAAAAATAAAGGCAGAGGATGAGAAATCCTCAGAAGCACCGTCTCTGATTCCTCTCACTTCCTGAAGATGTCATCATTGACATCTTAGCGCGTTTATCAAGATTCGACTATCCAAAACTTTCTCTTGTTTCCAAGTACTTTCAATCACTCGTTGCTTCGCCTGAGCTATACGCAAGAAGATCCTAGTTGGCCTGCACTGAGGACTATCTCATGTTGCCCTCTATGACATAAACTCCTGTTATTTTCACCATTGGTATATTCTCAGCCGGAAAGCCAACGGCAGTCACTGCTTGGTCTGTGCCCCCTCGACGTTCCCCTTTATGTATTACCCTGAAAGCTCTGTCGCAGTGGGTTCGAGGATATATGTTTTTTTGGGATTGAAGATAAAAATATGACGATAAATGCGTTTAGCCCTTCCCAAGCATGCATGTTGCTTTGGTTTTTAAATTCGCTGGCTTCATCGACGGGAAAATATATGTAATTGGATATCGCTATCATGACCACAGAAAGAATGTGACGTTGTGTTCGATATAGAAACACAAACCTATGCTTAAGGAAACTAAATGGGAAACCGACGATATGCTGAATTCTACGCGTTGGGTGAATGCATGCGTGGTTGATGATGTATTGTACTACCATGATCGGGAGGTCGTGAACACCTTAAGTGCGTATGATCCAATTCAGAAACCTTGGAGAGCTGTGGAAGGCGTGGAAGAATTGTTGGCTAGGACGATATGTTCAGACTGGTCGTATACTGTGAGATATGGTGGGAATCTGGCTTTGCTTTTCAGAGGAAGAAGTATGATTAGGTGTTTGGAGATTTTGCTGGAAAAACGTCAAGGAAGGGATATTTGGGATAAAGTTGAGTGGTGTGATCATGTTTTGTCTGGAAATTTTGAAGTTAGGAAATCTCTAGCTGTTGTGGTTTGATGCATGTACTCTCCTTCATATATAACTTGTGCTTTTAATTTAGTTATTATGTTCAACTTCACCCAAATGCCATGATGAGCTCTCTTTTCATTGGCCAAATTGAATTGAAAATTTGAATATTCCAGTTACGTTTAATATACTATTTCTCTTTACAAAATCTTATACACATCAATATAAAACATATACATACACCGATACAAAACTCATATCAATAGAACATAAAACAATAACGAAAAAGATTGAAACCTCTTTTTCAATCATCAAATGAAATATAACTTGTAAATAGTAATTATATGTTAATAAATATGGCAAATAAGAGAAGAATCAAACTTGAAAAAAAAAGACAATATGTTCCATTTCATAAAATAGTATAGAAATACATTCTTTGTTCATCTCCTTCCTCGTCTTCGAATGCGAAATCAAAACTTACAAGTTTTAACGCTTCGTCTTCACTCAATTGAGAAGATGGATGCACAGAGCCGAAACGTCGTCACCCAGGTGATGTTCCTCGCTGCATCGGCTGTAACTGCAGCGGCGAGCTGGCGGTTCGGAAGCAGAGAAGATTGAGATTTTGGGAGAAATTTTTTGATCACAATACTCTCAAAAATCCCACATAGATAATTTCATAAAAAAATCCCACAAATCTGAGAAGAAACAGATTCATCTTCTCCAAATTAAAAAAAAAAATTACTTGCAGAGGATGAGTGAATATCAAAGTGCCAGGAGTAACTTTTGACAGGTAATTATTAGGAATTTTTTTTTATTTGTTTTAGGTTCATCGGTTGTGTTGAGGGACAAAATAGAACTATTATACAAAAGTGAACCTGTGTATTAGGGAAATTCGTTATGTAGCTAATTAGTGTTTTTTTCAATATCATACGGCCCAATTTCCCTTTTATTAAAACATCTAATACTATAAAGAAGAATACTACTCTCTTTTCCTCTTGCCACGTCAATAAATAAAGTGAGGAGGCATTGACACGTGTTCCCTTTATTAAAACTTTGCGTTTTATTTAATCTGTTCATGATTCGGTCAGGTTTTAGTTTTGTTGGGCTGTGTCTTTTCTTAGTCCAGCCCATATCATTCTAAAGAAATGGTATATGTAATTAAACGTTGCGTTTGGTTTAGGGTTTGTGTTGTGTCCATCTTTGCATCTCCATTCCCTAATCAGGCAGCCGATCTTTCATCTTCTTCCGGTACGAGATGCTACCAGTAACCGATCTCCTCTCATAAAGCCCTCCATTAGTTGACCACATATGATCTATATTCAATGCAATCCTTGAGACTGCAAGGCGGTGGACTTTCTACTATAAAAAGAGGTATGAGTTCCTGCTTTTAGAATCATCATTCGTTCTAAACTAAACAGTAAACAAAAAGTGTGAGTTATGGCTGCCGTCTTGATTCCATATTATAGTTATTCATTGTGTTTTGGAGTTTATGTTGTATAATTTTTTGCTGAGCCTTTTCCCAGCTTTTTATGATTGATAATTTTTTTTAAATCTTCATATTTTACGACTGAGTAATTTCTCCGGTTCTGACTATTCATTGATGTTTAGATATGTTTCACCATGCTGGATCCATATTACAAACTTCTTTCGTAACTATTTTTTTTTAATGGCTGCCTGATAAATCAAATTGATTCAGCTCCACGATTCATCTTCAAGGCTTGGCTCAGATGTGAAAGGCGGTCTGTAAACATTCTAAATAGATGTGAGTATTGCTTTTCTTGAACTCATCTTCTCTTTGTATCTCTTAAATCTATCTTAGATTAGTCTACCTCCTTTTGCTTGCGCATTCATAAAGCTGTTCGCGGAGACGTTTTTTTACAGAGCATGAGGTTAATATGAGACGATAGCAGCGTTGTGTTTCGCGGCGGCCATTGATGCGATGGACGGACGATTCGGTTAAGGCAGATGCTTCTTCTTAGGCTGGAGAGAGGTGATGAATCAGATGATGGAGGCATGGTAACAAGTCCCAAATTTACCAGAGGAGGCTTCTCCACCAGGATAAAGGGGTGACATGCTCTTGATTGATGTAAAGGTTAGCCTCCTCATCTTCCTTCCCTCGCAATTCTTTTCAGTTTCGGATTACTTAAGAGCAATTCTGACATTTTGAACTTCATAAAGTTAATTGGACTAGATCTGAGTTTTTTTTTTATATTTCTTGGTTAAAAGGGTTTGTAAAATCATCTACCCATGTTTCGTTTTCTCATTTGTGCATCTATTTAGTGACAAAGTAATTAAAGCTTCAAAATACATTTTTCAATGTAATGAGATTAGAAAGGCAGGATATTTTGGTGACCATAGTTAATATAGAAATCTCTATCTTTTGATTGGTGCAATTTCTTCAGCCTACTTCCAAATTAATGTTTTCACCACCAAAGAAATACATCTGAGCAATTTAGCTAGAATATGATGTAATTTTTGTTTAATTATGGAATCTTTATGGGTTATTAAAAGGAAGTTTGATGTATGACATACTTCATATATGCTACTCAGCTTCTGCTCAATCCGCACAGCTTCAGTGCTTAATGCTTGCAGATTACTTGACGTTAAAAGACGTTTCCAAAGAGTGTTCTCAGAAGTAGCTGAGAGACGAAGCTATAAGAATCTAGCGTGAGTAAACCGCATTTGTTGCAGTCTGGGAATGTGAGCTCTAGAAACATCTTGGAGAGGTTTCTCCAAAGAACTTTGCGCCAATGAACACTACAAGAAAACATCGGGATACTGAGGGAAAAAATCGTCGGTATGTCGTCGGAATAACGCTATTCCGAGGACATACCGACGAAAAAAGTCCTCGGAAATAACTCCTCGGAAATTCATAATTCCTCGGAATTCCGTCGGAATTTTCCGACGGAATTCCGAGGAAACAAAATTCCGAGGATACTCCGAGGACACGAAGTTCGTCGGAAGGTTCCTCGGAAAATACCGAGGGAATTCCGATGGTCCAATCCTCGGAAGTTTCGACGAAATATTCCTCGGAATGTTTATCGGAAAATACCGAGGAACTTTCTTCCCTCGGAATTTTCCGAGGAAGTGGAGTTTCTCGGAAAATTCCGAGGAACTTTTTCCCTCAGAAAATTCCGAGGAACTTAAAGTTCGTCGGAATTTGCCGAGGGGAGAAAGTTCCTCGGAATTTTCCGAGGAACTCCATTCCCTCGGAATTTTGAAAAAAATTATTTTTTTAAAATTTTTTTTTTTTAAAAAATTAATTTTATTTTTAAAAATTAAAATTTTTAAAATTTAAAATTAAAATTGAATAAAACATAAAATAAAACATAGTAGATAATATTCAAATTTAAATAAAACATTCAGAGTTTTTGGAAAAAAAAAAAACTACGGGTCTTGAATGTTCGGGAACGTCTCGTTCGGGTACATCCTCTTCATCATCTCCATCATCTGCTCGTTCAGCCTCTTCTGGGTCTCATAGCCCGCCTGTTGAGCTGCCATCTGAGTCTCCAACGCAGATATCCGATCATCCTTGTCCTTCAGCTGAGCCGTAAGAACTTCTGGATCAACATACGCATGTGGTGCAGAAGAAGGAGCAGCCGACCGGGAGCGACGACCCAAACCGACCAAACGTCCCTTTTTCTTTGGAACCGACTGAAATATAAATAACCAAGTTAGATAATTTAAATTGATGATAAAATAAAAATCAAGAAATAATTAAATTGAACTTTTAAAAAAAAAAACTTACCGATTCAACGATTTCGTTGATTCGAACCCGAGACAAGTTGGTCGAGGCCGTCGAATCGTCATCATCGGTTTGAAGCTGAGACACTTCGTCATACACCTGAGTTTGGACCAGGTCGACCACGTCCCTCACAAGACCATCATCAATCTGGCCGGTCTTCTTGTTGGTATACGCCCTTTTCATAAGGGCGAGATCATCAACTGGGTGGCCTTCATTTTCTTCCGCCTTGAAAAAAAATAAATTAGACAAACATTAGAAATTTGAAAATGCAAAAAAATAAAATTCTGAAACTTAAATAATTGAAGAAAAAGCGGTTGAGCTTACCATGCGATCCGCCAGAGTGGCAATAGATTGAGCACCCAAGTTATGCTTGTAGATGCCCTTTCCTTTACGGTCGCTCCTGCGGTTGTTGGAGTTGGTGGAAGAAGTTTCTTTCGTCTCTTCTTTATCCCAATGCGCACACAACTCCTTCCAGACCGTGTCGTTCATCGACTTTGGGACCTTTTAATTTAAAAAAAAAAGTTTAATAATTTTAAAAATAGTTTAATAAATTAAAAATTGTTAATAAATTAAAAACTACCTTGTTTACTTCCCACTTCTTCTTCCACTCGTACATCTGCTTCCCATAGTTGTCCATAACTTTATGGACAAAATGGTGATAGATAGAGAGCGTATCATCGGCATTCCAGTTGAATTCTTGCTGAAATAGTTTAAAAATAGTTTTTAAGCACAAAAATATAATAGTTTAATAATTACAAAAATCGTCGTTTTAATAAATAAAAAATAGTTTAATAATTAAAAAAATAATTTAATAATTACAAAAATAAGTTTTAATAATATTTAAAATGTCTAATAAATATAGAAATTAGTTTAATAATTACAAAAATAAGTTTTAATAATATTTAAAATGTCTAATAAATATAGAAAATAGTTTAATAATTACAAAAAATAGTTTTAATAATATAAAAAATATAATTTAAAAATTAGAATACTTACCGCAAACTGCTGAAACCACAGATGCTGCTTCTCGACAGGGAAGTGAGTGAAAGTCGGATGTCCGCTGTCGAGGGCCGAGTACATCATACGGTTGATCCATGCGCTGATCCCATTCCCGGATCGGTTGAACCTAATAAAAAAAATAAATTATTAATAAAAAAATAGTTTAAATAAAAAATAGTTTAAAAAATAAAAGTTTAAATTACCATGTTTGACCATGTCCATGTGGATACTCAGTGAGATAGGGAAGATGGTCACGACCGGGCTGTCGAACCAACTCCGCAACCCTCATCACTCCCAGAGGACCGGGTGCAGCAGCGGGACCAGGAGCGGGTGCAGCAGCGGGAGCGGGAGCAGCAGGAGCGAGTAATGGAGAGGGAGATGTATGGTATGAGCTGTGGGGCGAAACGGAATCCTGAACATGGCTGGAAGAACCCCGAGACTGGCTCCCCATACCACCCCGGCTACGACGCTGGCGAGGCCGGATCTGATCATCATTAGACCTGTAAATTAAAAAAAAACATATTTAAAAATTAGTTCTAATAATTTTAATTAAAAAAAACAGTTTAAATAAAAAAAGTTTTAATAAATAAAAAATAGTTTAAAAATTTTAAAAATAGTTTAAATAAATCCCAAAAACATAATAATTACGAAAAATAGTTTTAAAAATGTTTAAAATGTTAAATAATTACAAAAATAGTTTTCATAATATTAAAAATGTTTAATAAATATAGAAATTTATATTTTACATATAAAATACAAAAAAAATGTTTTTAAATATTATATAAATGATTTTTAATCTTAAAAAAAGTTTTATAGATTTTAAAAATGTTTAATAAATATATAAATGAATTTAAAATGCAAAAAATAGATTTTATATACAAAAAACGTTTTCAATATATATATATAATTTCAAATTCGATTTTTATAACCACAAAATTAATAAAAACTAAAAAAAAAAATCAAATCAAGTGAAATACATAATCAAACTCGATTTTACACAAATCTACCATTCACCCTAACAAAATCTATAAATCTCATTCCAAAATCATCAAATCTACTTAAAAACCATACAAATCTAACCTAAAAGAGTGGGATAGGGTTCTTACATGATTATGGGGGAGGATTAGGGGAGATTCGCCGGAAAAACGCGAGAGAGAACGGTGGAGTCGCCGGAAATCGCGAGAGGAGAGGCTCAGCGGCGCGGAGAGAAAGAGAGAAATGGGGAAGAAGATCGGGCTCGCCCTAATATTATGAGGCGTCCGACGGAAACTATCCGTCGGAATTTCCTCGGAAATATTTAATATTTCCGTCGGAATTTCCTCGGAATTCTTTGATTCAATTTTCCCGAAATATTTGGCGGCTTGGTTTACCCGGTTAAATGAAAATATTCCGACGAACAATGATTCCTCGGAATACCCTCGGTAATCTCCGAGGAATTTCTGAGGAACCAGGGTTTGGGGTTTTAAAACATCGATTATTTTCGCCGTATTTCATTTCTTATACAATTATAATGCATACCATTGAGGATTCTTTGTATAGATGATCATAAACCATGAAATAACACAATTTCAAAAATAATTGTAAGTATTCCCTTTACCATTTATTAAAGTGTATAAGTGTTTCTCTTATGTTGTGTGGTTTTCGTTCATGCAATCGTAAAAGTGTTTGTTATTGGATAAAACACCAAAGTTCATAGTTCCAAACATCATAATCTGGTTATGACACTTAATGAAGGTTATATACGTGTTATTCAATCCGTAAAACGTTGTTTTCGATTTAAAACCCCCAGTTCCTCGGAATTTCCTCGGAATATACCGAGGAGATTCCGAGGAAATCCTTATGTTCGTCAGCATTTCCTCGGAATATACCGAGGAGATTCCGAGGAAAAAGAATCTATAATCAAATCCCCATCTCCTCGGAATATCCTCGGAATTTTCCGAGGAAATTCCGACGAACATAATGAGTTCCTCGGAATTTCCTCGGAATTTTCCGAGGGAATTCCGAGGAACTTGGGGTTTTCAATCGAGAAGATCTATTCCGAGGAAATTCCGAGGAAAACCTATCTGTCCTCGGAATTTCCTCGGAATTTTCCTTTAAAAAAAAAAAAAAAAAAAGGTCGACGCTAGTCTGTTTCCGAGTCGTCATCACCAGATGAATCTGAATCTGGATCTTGGTGAAACTCTCCAATCACTGGTTCATCCTCTACGTGAACGGCGGCTTCTTCTCCGAAGTCAGTTAAATCGACTACAAGGCCAACTCCACCTAAATCTTCTGCTGCACTTAAGTTGCCGGATGTGCTTGGTTGTAGTGGGTCTTCCAGCTCAGAACTTCCCTGAACTCGGCCTCTCGGGTTGAGTCTTGTAACAGTAACCCATGGATCATCTCTGTTCCTTACCCGGGGGTACTTGATATAACAAACCTGATCGGCCTGAGAAGCAAGAATGAAAGGATCATAATATTGCAGCTTCCGTCTTGAATTTACTGATGTAACACCAAATGCATCTGTTCTCACACCTCGATCTGGAGTGTTGTCGTGCCAGTCACAATAGAAAACAGTACAGCGCAATCCAACCATGCCCAAATACTTGATTTCCAAAATCTCATTTATGTGTCCGTAGTATACATCATCTCCTGATGCAGAACAAACACCAGCATCGTAAGTCGTACTCGAACGTCTCCTCTTCTGAGTTGTGAATGCATATCCTCGAGTACAAAATCTCGGATATGACTTCACAACAAAGTTTGGTCCAACGACCATCTCGCGTATCCAATCGTCAAATGTTTCACCTCTGGCCAAACCATCACTCACATAAGTAAACATCCATCCACCAAATTCTCTCTGCTTCATTTCTTCTAGTTCGTCCTCTGTGGCGTATCTATATTCTAACCGCTTTTCTGCCATGAAAATCCTTTCATATTGAAGAACATCTTCGCAGTTGGTGAGTAAATATGTTTGCAAATGACTGCGCTCCTGATCAGTAAGTCGACGGTCCTTTGGTTTTCCGCTAAGTCGTCCAACGTCTGTGAAAATGTCTGGAACCTTCCAATGATATGTTGCCCGTTCGCCTCTATCATCATGCCGAGCAGGTCTTCTGTTTTTGGTCTGAACTTCTGCTGGAAAGTAGTACTCGGCAAAGTTTGAAGTTTCTTCATTGATCATCTGTGCGACTATAGACCCTTCCACCCTACTTAAATTTTTCACCATCTTCTTCAAATGGAACATATACCGCTCATACAGATACATCCATCTATACTGCACAGGACCACCAAGTTCCAATTCTCTTACCAGGTGAATAACAAGATGCTCCATAACATCAAAAAATGAGGGAGGAAATATCTTCTCAAGGTTGCACTGAATCACAGCTATGTTAGTCTTCAAATTTTCAATACCTTCAAGAGTCACTGATCTTGTGCATAAATCGCGGAAGAAACCACTTATCCCTGCAATTGCTTCATGAACATTTCGTGGTAATAGTTCCTTGAAGGCAAACGGAAGGAGACGCTGCATCATTACATGGCAATCATGGCTTTTCAAGCCAGTAAACTTTCCTTCCTTTCTGTCGATACAGTTACGCAAATTAGATGCGTAACCGTCTGGAAATTCCACATCGTTTGAAATCCAATCAAAGAACGCATCCTTTCCCGCTGCATCAAGTCGGTATATGGGAAAAGGAGCCCTACCACTCTCATCAACATGAAGTTCTGAACGAGCACATATATCGACTAAATCCAGTCTTGACTTCAAATTATCCTTTGTTTTACCTTGAACATTAAGGATCGTGTTCATGAGATTGTCAAAAAAGTTCTTCTCGATATGCATGACATCTAAATTATGCCTTAGTAGATGATCCTCCCAGTATGGCAGATCCCAAAAAATACTTTTTTTGTGCCAGTTATGTAGGTTTCCAACACCATCTACCGGAAAATGCTCATGTCCACCGACGTCTGGCGTCCTTTCTGCACCAAAATCTCTAAGTTGTGTCTTCAAATCTTTCCCACGAATTTCCGGAGGTGGACTGTCAAACACCCTCTTGTTCTTCGTAAACAAATTCCTACTTCTACGATATGGATGATCTGGTGGTAGAAATCTCCTGTGACAGTCAAACCAACACGTTTTCCTTCCGTGTTTTAGTTGGAAAGCATCAGTGTTATCTTGACAATATGGACATGATAGCCTTCCATGCGTTGTCCATCCAGATAACATACCATATGCTGGAAAATCACTTATTGTCCACATTAGTACTGCCCGCATTTGAAAGTTTTCTTTATACGAAACATCGTATGTTTCAGCACCTTGAGTCCATAGTTGTTGCAACTCATATATTAGTGGCTGAAGAAACACATCAAGTGATCTCTTAGGATGCTCTGGTCCGGGAACGAGAATCGAGAGAAACAAAAACTCTCGTCGCAAGCACAAGTTTGGGGGTAGGTTGTATGGTGTAAGAATGACTGGCCATAGAGAATACTGTCTTCCACTCTTGCCAAACGGGCTGAAACCATCAGTACATAATCCAAGGTAGACATTTCTTCTCTCATACGCAAAGTCGGGATACTTTGATTGGAAATGCTTCCACGCTTTTGCATCTGAAGGATGTCTGATCTCACCATCTGTTGAGTGCTCCGCATGCCATCTCATTGGTTGCGCTGTGCGTTCAGACAGATACAGCCTCTGCAACCTTTCCGTCAAAGGCAAATACCACATCCTTTTATATGGTACTGGAACTCTTCCACTCGTATCTTTATAACGAGGCTTCCCACAAAATTTGCATGAAACCCGCTGTTCATCCGCCCTCCAATAAATCATGCAGTTGTCTCTGCATACATCTATTACCTGATACGATAAACCAAGACCAGCTACGAGTTTCTGAACCTCGTAGTATGAGCCAGGAGCTACATTATCTTCGGGTAGAATACCTTTTACATAATCAGCAATCGCATCCACACAGTCTTCAGCCAAATTATAATCCGTCTTAATGCCCATCAATCTTGTAGCAGATGATAAAGCTGAATGACCATCTCTGCAACCTTCGTACAATGGTTGCTTTCCAGCATCCAACATATCATAAAATCTCCTAGCTTCGGCATTGGGTAAATCTTCCCCTCTAAAATGATCATTTACCATCTGCTCAGTACCTACACCGTAATCTACATCCGTTCTAATTGGATCTTCTAATCTAACCGCTGGCTGAGGTTCGCTAGTACTACCAAGTTCATAATCAGTTTCTCCATGATGATACCAAATTTTGTAACTTCGTGTAAACCCACTCAAATATAAATGAGTCCAAACATCCCATTCTTTAATAACTTTTTTATTTTTACAATTAGAGCAAGGACATCTTAACATACCTGTTTTTGCTTCCGGTTGTCGGTGAACTAACCCCATGAATTCGGTTATACCTTGTTGGTATTCTTCCGTAAGCAATCTCGTGTTCGGATCCAAATGAGGTCGATCGATCCAAGAACGAAAATAATTTGAAGAAGACATGTTTTTTATGAATCAAATTCGTGTGTAAAGAAAGTGAGAGGGAGGATGAAGATATGGTGTGAATGAAGAGGAAGAGGGGTGCTTGTATTTATAGTTGAAATCCTGCCGACGGTCCGAGGAAATTCCGACGGAATTCCGATGCAAACGGCTAGTTCGTCGGAATTTCCTCGGAATTTTTAAAATCCCCCCAACGGCTCTCCAACGGCTCTCTAACGTCTATAATATTTCCTCGGAATTCATCGGTTTTTTCCGAGGAATACTAGTTTCCTCGGTATTCCGTCGGAATATTCCGACGAAATGAATTTTCCTCGGAATTCCGTCGGAATATTCCGACGGAATTCCGAGGAAGCAAAATTTTGTGTTTCCTCGGAATTGCCTCGGAAATGCCTCGGTATATTCCGAGGAATTCATTTTCCGTCGGAACGTCCGTCAGAATACCGCTGTTTTCTTGTAGTGGAATAGGCTACTGGGGTGAAAGACGGAGAGATTGCAAATCTAAAAGATGAGGATAAGGTTGATCATTTGATGTTGGCTCACTGACTAACTAGAGACTAAGGAACTTGAATCTCGGTGCAGCATCCATTCTTTGTTTTTATCTATTCCTGAGTTCTGTTATTGTTGGGAAGTTTATGTCCTTACCTTACAAATGACCATTGTTCCACCTGTAGAAAAATCAGTTGGAGAAACAAAGATTTTCTAAAGCTACAATTTCAAAGCTCTTTGGCTAATTTATAATGTTAATTTGAGAAACAGGTCCATAAAACGAGCACCTCAAACTGCACCGTCTGATTTTATTCTAGGGTGGGGAAGTAATTGTATTTAGTGACTTCTCTGCTGAGAAATCAAAATATCAGAGGTAACAACAATCAATATGACAAATATGATTTAGAAATTCTATGTCAAGTCAATCGTGTAAAACGCAAGCATTATGATGACTTTAGCTGTTTAAATTAATTTGAATGAAATACATATACATAAAATATGAACTTCTGTTAGAATTGTGAGAAAGTTAAAGGATAAAACTTATTAAACCAAGCTTTGTTATGTCTTTTAGTTTTTTTTTTTGCAGATATATATCTTCATTGTGTTCATGGTCAGCCACAATCAATAAAGTGAGAAATAACATTTTTACCGAAGGAGCCCAAAGTTACTCTCTTCTTTCATTCTCTCTTACAGGGTTACAGTATTTAGCGGCAATAAACCAACCCTGTAATAAATCAGGTAAATGGTAACCATATTTATATAATCCCTCTGTCACCTCCGTTGTTGTATATTTTTCTCAAGAGTTATTATGTTGTCTTTAACCAGGTTTATTACGAGTAGTTGTTGATCTCTCTCCAAGTTATGAGCTTCCTGCTGGTTTTGAGGTATGTCGTAATCACATTTCAGGTTGAGCCCAAAGTTGAAGCTGAATCATGGTTTGTAATGTCTGGTTTTAATGAAAACTTCGTTGTATTGGGAGAATGGTTAGGCGGTAGTCCTAAACAGAAGAAGAGATCGAAAGCAAAATTTGGTAGGAGATTTCTTTGAAGAAGGCGTTAAGATTAAGAATTTTCTCCAAATCAGCTTTCTACAGAGATTGAGTTATTCACGAGGTGGTCTTAGTGAAAGGATTGATGTGAGGGCATGTTTCAACCGAGTATAAACACTGAGAGTATTCTTTGGTTTCTATGTTTAACCATCTCTTCTCCTGCTCATGCGTAAATCCGATTTATATCATTTTTGGAATTCCATACATCTAACCGAGTTTGGTATACAATGTGGAATTTCACAAAGATTGTAAAAAAGGTGGGTGTGGGCCGTGTGGCAACTTGGAATCACCACTTGATTTCGACCAGCAATATGTAATCCAAACAATTAATTATTACGAACTGAAAATTTATGTTTAATATTTTAATTTACGTTTTAATTAGGTTGATCTTACAACAACATTCATATAAATAAAAAACATTTCCATTTATACGAATTATAATAACAAACATGAATGACATACCAAACAAAATAACAAACATGAATGCTTTTTTTTTGGTAGAGCATGACTGGTATTAAATAAACTAATACGGCTCTGATGTCCAACGCCAAATAAAGCATGAATTAAGGACAATATATTACAAGATGTATTATGTGGTCAATGACGGTTCTCACGCTCAATATTCTAACATCCTACATAACTAACTAAACATGGCATAGAAATAATGGTTCACAAATGATATAACCAACCCCCGTTGAAGTTAAAAGCAAATATCAATCCAAACATTTATATTTACAAATGTTCATTGAAATATAAGATGTTTCTATATTATTTTTAATTTACTGCCCCGCCCATAGGGCGGGTTTACCCTAGTTAATAAAAAAATTCCAATACATTTGAATAACTGTGAACAAATATACTTTAGGCATATGTAGGTAAGAGCTCTAATCTTAAATTCTGCGAAAGTCATGTGGTTTAGGTGGCATTCTTGCTGTTGAATACGTTCACGCCGTCTCAGTCTCACAAAATGTTTAAACTGACGTCTGAGAATATGTTGGTTAGTGTTGAAATCTCATAAAAACATTGTTACTCACTTAAATAACAGCCACATGATCAAAGATTCTTGGACCCACGTTCGAACCAACAAATCATCAACTACGCACCAACAGAATGTTATGTTGGGTATATTAATGGGACTCACACGAAAATTCATGAAGTCATTCTTCCCACTTATATTCAAACAAAGTCGTTTTAAATTCTTCAGCATTCATAAATGATCTTACACTAATCAAGAAAAAATATACTATTGAATTTGCTATTATCCAGCGTATAAGAAAAAAAAAACTGATTTTAGATTGAAAAGTGGATCGTTAGACTTGCATGCTTCTTTTTATCTCTATCTACTTTTTACTGCACGTCTATACTATACAAAATTTTTTACTTACTCACCATCGGTTTAACAAACGGCATAAGTATACAAAAAATTAGTTTGGTACTAAAAAACTTTTGCCCTTTGATGAAGTGAAAGCTTGCGTGGATAATAACCCGCGAAAAACGCTGTTTTTCTTCTTCAAAATATGTTGTTCTTTTTCCTACCGCGTAGACGAGAAGAACTTGCGGTTGCGTAGATATAAAACGGCGGCGAGAACGGCAGCGATCGAGCAGAGCGTTCCCCAAAATATGAAAGTGGTTTGAAAGCAATACATCCCATAACACTTTCCGTCAAAACGTCCGTCGAAGGCAGCTCCATCACGGTAAACTTTGGCGGCGAATAAACCGAAACCGAAAGAACCAATCGGAATGCTTCCTACAACGATGTTGTGGTTAACTCCAAAGTGTTTTGTCCCAAAAAGCTCGGCAGTCATTGTGACCGAGAGAGAAGTCAAAGCTCCTAAGAAGACACCGATAATCGCCGTGCTAGTGTAGAGAGCGATGTCGGAGTCAATGAGGAGGACTAGAAACGAAGCAACCATTGCTACCAATGAAACCGCCATAGAAACCGGGCTTGATGGCATGTACTTGTTCCTGTAATGAATATAAAATAATAGAGTTAGACTTAGAATACATTCCGAGAAGTAAGGAAAAATATTATAAAAATGGTGATCGATTTGTCGAAGGTTGTTCAATGAACTAGACCAACCACGTAGGTGCAACATGCAAGGAATACAACATATGTTATAACTGTACGTGCTAGGTCAACGTAGTTGTATTATTAATGGGATAACTGATTAGGTTTTTAATTAATTAGTACTATCTTTTTGATTAATAAAAAGGGCAACGGATAAAAGGTCAAAAGTGATTTTACCTAGAGAGGAAGTAATCAAGTAACGAAGGAAGCAAGCGGCCAAAAAACCCGAACGACGACGAGAGAGCGACCAAAGAAGTGGTCGCGGCACAACCACGAGATTCAGCTATTTGACCAAGGTTGTTCATAAACACTAGTCCCACCGTTGGACCGAACAAATACAGACCGAAGTCAATCCAAAAATCGAGTTTCTTACATAGTTTTGTCCACTCAACCTCTTCTTTAACTCCAACTATCACCTTCTCATCAAACTCTTCTTCCTCTTCTTTATTTTGATCTTCTTCACTAGGAACTTCCAAGTCGTGTACCTTTTGTTGGCTTCTTCTAGCGGAAACAAGCTCTTTGACTCCCACTCCAACTGGTATAGCGAGAGGAGCAAGAAGAAACAAAACAATGCCAACGAGCACTAAAACCGCAGGAGCAGTGAGAAGACTCGTAGCCACAGCGTAAATCCCCGTGGCTATAGTCACAACAAACAAAACAATAAACCCCACGTTAATATCCCATGACGAAGACGACGTCGCTTTTGCTTCTCGCATCAGCATAGGAGCCGTCACGAGACAACCGACCAATGGGACGAGAGAGTTGAGCAAAAGATAGCCAGAGGCAGCTTCGCGTTGAGACGAGTAGAAGAACGTTTGAACCATGTCGGTGTAGATTTTCCCACTCAAACCTTGATAACTCGCCGTGATCCCCACGGCAACTTGACGGTTCACCGGAAAACTGTTGATGGCGACGATGTAACAAGCCGTGTTGATCCAGCAGATGCTGTTCCCCGCCAAGAAACTCAAGCCCCAGATCTGGTAAAACGACAACGTGAACATCTTTTTGACGATGCAGAGATACTGGAGACCGTAGCCGGCGAAACCTAAAGAACCACCGGCGAGAAGGACGAGTGGCAGAGGAAGATAAACGGCGGCGATCCCGGAGATAAAACCGAGGACTTTTCCGGCGTCGGAGGCGAAAGAGAGGTAGTTGAGTTTAAACTGAGAGATTGAGAGAAACTCTTTGAGCTGTGAAGAGTAAGCAGGGAAGCTCAGGTTGGTGCCATTGATAGACTGAAGCCAGAGGATTGCGACGAGGCTAAACCACCGGAGAACGTTTGGAGACATGTTTTATTAAGAGAGAGTGCTTAATTAACTCGGTTGGAAAATTAGAAAATATGGAGATGATTCGTTGAGTGGATTCGAAGTCGATTTTATATTCCTAAAGGGATTTAGTGTTGTGGTAATCAGAAGGAAGGTGTGGTTAGTTTCGTAATCAAGAAAAAGGAAGAGCTAAATTAATGCATAAATTAAATGCTGATGTTGCCTGTTTTCTTTTAACGTTTTGTTTCAGTATTTACAAGCGTTTTAAGTACATTTTCTATATATAAATGATTTAGACTTCTATTTTATTTAAACTTTTTTATTAATGATTAATTATAATATTACATATAACGAAAAATATTAAATAATGATTTCACAATCCATAATTCTATCTGTCTTATGGAAATTTACTGTCTAACAGAGTATTCTTTGAACTATGTTAGAGATTTATATATTTTTATTAATACTAGTGGTTTTCCGGCGCGGTTTTTCTAATATTATTATGGTTTTGTTTTGGTTTTAAAATTCAGAACATTTTTCAATATTATTTGAGAAAATAAAGTATGTATTGATGATATAGAAATCTATTAATTTATTATATTTGATTGTAATCTCTGCATAGTTGATTTTAAAGTTATTTTAAAATAAATTTAAGTTTAAATATATGCATATGACACTTTAAATCTAAATATATGCATGACAATCTAAGTTTAAATATATGCTTGACAATTTGAAAATGTAATAGCCGATTTGTTTATTGTTTGATTGAAAATAATTAATTTTAATTACGTATAAGATTAATTTTAAAATATGGACTTCATTCTTCATTTATTCTTTATTTAGCTTATTTTGCATCATCATTTAAAAATAGATGAACTCTTTTTTTTTTTTCATTTTTCATACTTATCAGCTTTCATTGTTAGCCACAAATATTTTTCCGTATCCTCTTCTTTTTAATATCATAATTTTTTACAGCATATTAGTAACCTATTAGCCTTATGTGGTTACAAAATTTGTTGTGACGTGGATTAAAGATGTTCGTAAGCATGAAACAAACTATAATGCATCTTGTTGTGCAGATAAGTAACAGATATCGAACATTGTTCTTTTAAACTAATACGTTTTTCTACTTTTGGTTTGTTAATCCTAACTTTAAAAAACTTATTTCATTATTGTTAGTGCTGTATACAGGTCATCCAATCAGTTTTTGCTTTCTTTTTGAGAAACGGCCTTCATATCATCCAATCAGTTAATTTCTTTTATTTTTCACAACATTGACTTGCCTCTGTTCCAAAAAGAAAACATTTGCAAGTTAAATTGTTTTTAAAACTGATTAATATATGTGTGGGTGCTGGGTGTATTGGTCACTTTTTCAATGAAGACCAACACACCAGCCACATTTTAGTTTATAATTCATTATAACTTTGCATATATCTAGGTTTATAGATTTCTTGATGGGAAGTAATTGACCTGTAACAGAAACTTCTTGTAAGATAACGATATTCTAGCTTCAAATTCAATATATATGTACTGATAATGTAAAGAGGCATAAACATACAATGTAAAGAGCCATAGACATGCGTTTAGATGTTTTCATGTTGAGACGTACCCTTCTTCACAAGTATACTGTAAACTCAGTGCACTTTGGTCGGATCAATCTTCAACAGCATGTATGCATCCAACTTTTTCATCATATTCCCTTTGAATATCTCATTGTAGATCACTTGCTGCATTCTACAGACATTCTCCTGCAAAAACAAATAAACAACTCATCTTTCAGTTACAACACAAAACTCATCTCACATTTGTTCCACGTATTTAGTGTCTCAAACACTTACAACTGTGAGACAGCAGCTGCAACTCCATGAAATCTATCAGGTCCATATCATTCACATAGCTTGAAAAGGCTTGAGGTGTAGACCCCATTTCCCTTTGTTCTCTCGCTTCCTATTCTTCCCCATATACCTCTCTGCTTCAGCCATCGAACAACAATCTGCCACTTAAGCTCCATGCTCCACCCAATCCTATATCCTGTCACATCCAAACAACCAAACATATAGATAGTAGCAATGTATTTACCATGAAATACTTGAGCCGTTTGACCATGTAGTACACGCCCACAACACTTAGGAGTAGCTCATCATGGTCTTCTTTTGAATGACCAAAGACTTGCTAATTTTCTAGCACAACATCAGTGTGCAAACCATACGAAAGTAAGATCATTTAGTCACAAGCAAGTAAGCAAGAACGGCGTTTCTTACTTAAGCTTGATAAGCATACCCAATAATGAACAAACTCACTAATATGAATATCAAGAAGGTTTTGGTTTTAACAAAATGATGGAAAGACATAAATATGTTATCAAAATCCATCCAGTTATACCAATCAAAAGCATTAAAAAAACTAAGCTCACCATAAAGAGCTTATCCAGAAAAAGTTGAAAACGTTGGGTTTTTATAAAATATAACAAATAACTGATAATTGATATTCAAATCCATAAAAGAGACCTAAACCCATTGAATTAGCTAGAAAATAACACACACACACGATGCAGGAGCTGAAAAGTTGGAACCTTTAAAGAGTGGAGATAGTAACTTACACGAACACGGTCAGCGAAAATATGCTAGATCAATTTGAACATAAGGGCTTCAGACTGAAGTTTGTCGGTAGTTGCCTGATCGAAGACAAACTGTTGTTCACCTTTTAGTTTTGCTTTCCTTAGCTCCATCTATGTCGAATCAAGAAAAGAAAAAAGCAACGTAAGCAAAAGAAAATATGAATCAAAAGAAGATAAAATTTGATAGGAGGTTACCTTCTTCTGCGTTCCACCTCCAGATTTGGCAGGTATAGAGGATGGCAGTGGAACTTTTTCTTTCTTCAGTGCCTGCATCAGCAAGAGAAACCATTATCAGAAGACGAAGTGTCGGAGGAGAATGGCCTCGGCATCTCGGCGTCTTAGTTTTAGGTTTGGGTCTTTGTGGTAGGTTTTTAGGTTAATTGATATTAGAGACCAAACACATACACACAGTCCAAACGTAAATTTAAGCCCAAAAAAACGAAATGTTGTTATTGGTTGATTATTTTAAGTGACGTTATGTTCTTTTTAGTATTGTGATGTATGTAATTAATCTTTTCTATGACTTGAAGCCTAAACCTCCTAATTTAGAAACGTTGATGAACAGTTAGTAAAAACCACCGGACTAAAATGATTTCCACAAAAAACTTTTATTTTTACAGTCTAACAATTAATTATGATTTAGTAAAGTTGTTAGATGGTGAAAATAAAATTAAATAACTACGATAGTAATAAATTTCACAAACTCACAAAGACCACTAATCTTTTATGACATTCTTAAGTTACGTTACTTACGTACAACGGTATATAAGGATATATAAGTATATAACTAAGTTGTTGACAACAGAAGTACGTGTATAAATATAACTAGTGATGGAGCGAGTTCCTGACGTATCAGAATTATGTGTTTTCATCAAAGTAAAATGTTTACATAGAACGTTTCTACCATACCGGCAACCAACTCTTCATGCTTTTTTATATCATCCCATGAGAAAAAACATATACTTTTGTGTGAGAATTAGATCATACCACAGTTTGCTAACCTAGTTTAAAAAGAGAGGAAATATACATTCGGGAAAGATGTTAGTACATGATCAAGTCAATATGTACATTAACATTATCGATGTCAAGAAAATATTAAAAACTCACATATTGTTTATTAAATTTCTGAAGTGTAGCACACCAACATTTTTAACTCTGTCCGAACATGAAGAAATTTTGAACCCCTTCTTTGAGAATGCAACGAACCAAACAATCTCGCAAACATCAAATACAAAACGATGTATTCAACCTTTGCAGAAGCCTTGACATAACATGATGCTTATATTAGCAAGATTTCCAGGAAATCAATGAATATCCGAGAGAAACAGACTGTGATCCAACCCGTCCCGTGGAAATTACCCGCCCCATGGCCCTAAACTGGACATGCAGGACACCGACCCCAACCCCTAACGCCAAGCACACCAACAACTTCATAAGTAGTGCCTTCTAGCATCTAAACAAGATACTCATAATCCGCGTATGTAAAACTAGAGAAAAATCTACAAAATGTATTTTAGCCGCTACTTTTCACATATTGTAACACCTTTAAGGCTGCTTGATATAGTGGATTCGATGAACTGATGAGATTCATGAGAACTGGCTGAGCCATAGTCGTCAGATAAAGGTCAATGAGAAGGTCTCCAACATCTTTCTACATTTCAGACTGGATTCTACAAGGATAGAGGAGACTTGCAAGTAAACTTGTCTCATCCAATAATTTGATAACATCAAACAATATCCAAACCAAGTATTCACTCTTTGATATCTCAAAAATTCAGCATATCTAAAATACCAACATATATGATTCATACAGACACTATATCTAAATTCAATATGGATAATGACATGATGATACTAGAAAAACTTATAAACTGCAACGTCTGGTACTTATTTTTCGTTTTCATATAGAGTTGTACCTTAAACTATATATTATTATATTAGAATAACATATCAATACATAAATGCACCATTGAATTTCAAAATCAACATTATTGGAAACACTTACAACAAAACACGTATTGTGACAAACATATATGTTTATTTGTAGGGAATAAATATGACGTTCTAATTAAACGCTAAATTTTCTATTTTTCACAATGATAAGTTACATTCAACTACTATTTAAATAAAGTCTAACCAATTAATGAGTACGGTCGCACAATAATTCGAATTCCTGATATATAATAAAACTCACTAATTCACAATTGGCATATAAATATGTACTAAAACAATATAATGTTCACAACTAAATTAAAAATCGTGATTGATACTTTCATTCTCTTTCACGTTTCATGATAAAAGAAGAAGCGTTAATTGATGTCCTTGTTTCTAGGAAACACGCACCATGACACAGGTTTAGGATCGAAACTGACTCTCCCGTCATTGACCTACTTTCTTGCGTATTGTGCAATTTGTTCTTTGATTTCGACGTAGAAATTGTAGATTGGTTAGGATCAAAACCGACTCGTCCGTCATTGAAATATTTTCTTGCCTATTGTCATCTTGTCCTATGTTTTGGTCTTTTGGACGACGTGAGAATGGTAGCTCGTTTAGGATCGAAACCGACTCGTCCGTAATTGACCTATTTTCTTCTTACTATCTTGCCTAAGATAATTCTTATTTTTTTTTTAAACGTATAAAATAGGAAGAAATGATGTTTAAAAAGACAGCAAAAGAAAGAAGTCGTAGCTCGTTGGTTGATATCCAGCTGTGTGTTCTTCATCAGACAATCTCCAATAATTTCATACCGACACCAACTCCAGTGGTACTCCAGTTGCCAATTCGGCTTACCTTCAATCTTTTTAAAGACTTCTAACACATTTATTTTATTCAAATTAAACATTTAGAACATTAGAGATTCTTTTTAAAAAAATTGGTCAGGAGGCTTTTTCTTTTTAACATCTCTATTAATTTACCTTTTTTATAAATAAAACTTCAAATTTATAGAACAATAGTGAAAAATATTCACATACAGAATACTGTGAGTCTGTGAGTATGATAAAGAATAAAGAATGGAAACAAACAACCGTACACAGAAACTAAAGAGTAAGATAGACTCAAAACCACTGCATCCGATCCACATTTAGAAGCATCATACTTTTTTTCTTTTGATCAACAGAAGCATCATAATTCAAACCATATTTTTAGGAGAGAATCTAAACTTGTGTGGAGTATGATAGGCAATCAAAAATACTATGTTAAAGACCGCCTTGTCTCTAAGACGAATTAGATATTTAACCGAAAAATAACCCAGCTGATTCTGTCACCTAGAATTCTCTCCCGCCACACATAATAGGTCGTTGCTTGGAACAAACATTTCAGAATGAATATGCTCCATTTGAAACTAGTTTATGTATATATCTTAACCAGGGTGCAGGTTTCTTGTGCTTTCTAAATATAAGTAGTCAAACTGTTCTCATGTTCTGACATGTGCAAAACATTACTCGGCAATATATTAACAATCATGTTATTCTTAAGAATATCACCTATCTTCAATCAAAATAATTTGGCTGTAAACACACTCATCTTCGTTTATTTGTCGAGAGACAAATCAGCATTTCATCTACAAAAATCAAAAACACCAAAGCCCAAAACTAAAATAGAAAGCCCGAAGATCATTTCAAAAGCCACATTGTATATTAGTGTTATTGGCTAATTCAGCCCAATATCACAAACCTTTTAGCTTTTCCAAAAGCAAAAATTGAAGAGAAAAAAACCCGAAGCGAACAGAACAAGTGAACAACCAGACACTCGCCATTCGGTTCGGGTATCCAAAATAACCCAATCGGGTGGGTCCGGAATGCTTAAGCGAATATTACTTATCGGTTTAATTAGATTTTAGGGTTTAGTCTGTGCGAGTCTTTCTTGGTTTCGAAGCAGCAGCTTCGTCTCCGGCGAACAGAACCCTGACCCCGGCGACTTGGACTCCGGCTCTGGAAACTCAGCAGGCCTCGGTTCGAAGGTAATCGACTTCTCTCTCTCTCTCAATTGCTCTTGATTTGAGAAGCGAATGAAACAAAAAACTCAGAGTGTGCTGAGGAATCCTGAAGGTTTGACAATGGATGGTGTGGGGGAAAGCTCTTCGGTAGGAGAGAAGCCTGTGGTTGTTAGGGTTAAGCGTAAAGTAGGACAATCTCCGCTCGATGCTTTCTGTAAGTTTCAGTAGAATCTCTCTTTGGATCTTTACGCATATGCTATCTATGTATCTCCTAAATTGAATATGTTGTGGCAATTAGGGCTGGAGATAAATGAAAGACCTTTCAAACGACCCTTACTCGACTTCTCAAAGCTATCTTTATCCAATTCCGAAACGAAAGGTACTTTTGTCCTCTTCTCAGGTGGTTTGGACTCGGTGGAATCTTGAATTTTGTTCATGTGGCAGAGGATGTGAAGCCCAAGAAGGTGCTAGTGCGGCATTTGGAGACTGTCACGGACTCTGAAACCACTGTTGATATCATCCACTCTTTATTTGTGAGTGAACTTTGTTTTTTTTTTCTGGTTGAAAGTATATACCTTTACATGTTTGTTTTAATATGTTCTGATTGTTGTTATTGTATGTTCTGCAGGAGTCTGATCTTGTTGAGCAGAGTTGCAGTAAAGGAAAGTTTGAGGATCGAAAAATTGCCTTCAAGAAAGAGAACGTATGTATTGTTTTAGGGGTCATGTCTCTTCACTGCTACTCGAGTGCTAGCTTTAAGTTCGTTTTGTTTTTTGGGTCTGCAGAGGAAGGAACAGCTCTTGACCAAAGCTGTACAGCAGCAACAGGTAACATGTTTTTTTGAGATTAGCATTTTAGGAGGAGATCTCATTACTCATTTTAAGTTATCTAATTCGAAACTTGTGTAATCAATTTAATCAAAAGTTCAACTATTCTGTTTAGACCGCTGCACAGAATGCTCGGTTTGAGCAAATATGGCGGAGCAGGAAGGGAAACAAGGAAGACATCCATGATAAAGAACTTCATGAGAGGTGTAGTTTCTACGATGTTATTCGTGTTGATGCTGAAGAAATGGGACCAGGCGATGCACCACCAGAGTAAGTTCTCTTGTAATATGCATTTGTAGTTTAGCTTTGGCTGAAGTATTTTATATCTATTGCTCTAGGGTTGAATCCTTGGAGGACCAGAAAATGCTGGCTAGTTTCTTGCCTCTCCTTAGAGAATGCATTCCAACAGCAGCTGAAGAGATTGAAGCTGGTATCCATTCCAGCCATACCGAAGCGTATGTTTATGATTTCTACGCTGTAAACGAAGAGATGGATATCAGTGAAGACAGTTCTAAGCACCAGTTTCCTCTGTGCGTAGTTTTTCATACTGAACTCCTTTCATTTATTTGTCTTTTGCCTCTTGTGTCACCTGCTGCTAATTTCGGTTCTGGGGTTATTTTAGTGTCATAGTTGAGGAGGAAGAAGAGTTCTACGATGGACCTGATGATGAATCAGACTATGACTCTGATGATTCAAACGGTACATTTTTACCATTCTTGTTGAACTTCTTAGACCAGTGTGGTTTGTATAGTTGATCCATGGTTGTGCTCTGTGTCCTAGATACGAAAGTCAAGAAAGAAGTACTACTAAACTATATAAATCTTTGTATGACTCAGCTGAAGATCATCCAAGGAATGATTACCCAGACGAGATCTCTGAAGAGGACTCTGAAGAAGAAGAAAAAGAAGAAGATGATGATGAGGAAGATGAAGATGAAGAAGAGAAGAGTGAAGCCTCTGATGAATCAAAAGACGAGGGGAGTTTAGAAAGACATGTGAGAATGGTCCTTGATGACGATGAGGAGGTCTTTGATGGTTATGCAGAAGAGGATGTGAATGTTTATGGGGATAGCGATGATGAGGAGTTTGAGGACGCTAAGTGGTCTTACCGGTGAGATTCGTGTAGCAAATGAAGATGCTAATAAAAGACTATTAGTGTAAGGCTGTGAATCAAAATTGTTCACCTTCTGTTAAAACAAATCTAACCAGAGTTTGGTATAAGCGATCAAAGAGTTTCTTTCATGTTCTTCGCATTCGTATACAGTGCTTATACCAAGAGAAAGAACAAGTGACCTTCATATAGTGCTTAAAATATTTAATTTTGTTGCTGTGAGCTCGCTATTCATAAAAAAAAACAAATGTTTAAATCTTAATGTAATCATCTTTATTATTTTATTAAATAAATATGTTATAAAAATTTCAGTCGGCTATTCGATTCCCGGTTCGACCGGTCCAAATGTAACTAGTTAATCAGACAACAAGCGAGACGACGTCGTTTAAAGGTCTTGAACTCTGCGAATTCTTAGGGCTTCCGCGTCTCTCTTTCAAAATCACATTAGAGTTTCTCGTATCGTCATCGTCTTCGCCGCCGTGAAGCTCAGTGGAAGATGTTAACGGCCGATATACCACCGAACCAGTCAATCTACATCAAAAATCTCAATGAAAGAATCAAGAAAGAAGGTACACTCTCTTCTCTCCATCTGATTTCGTCAATCGATTTCAATACTCGTTGAATCTAGCGGCGAGATTGTTTAGTGTTGTATCTTAGTTTGCCTTGAGCTGCTAGCTTCCTAGGGTTTTCAAGAATCGTATTGAATCTAGCGGCGAAGTTTATGAGAAAGATATGTTGGCTCGAGGGGGGCAGTATCAGTCTCGTGTTGTTTAGATCTAACGTGGTTTTTGTTTTGCCAGAATTGAAGAGATCTCTTTACTGTTTGTTCTCACAGTTTGGGAGGATTCTCGATGTGGTTGCTTTGAAGACTCCTAAGCTCCGTGGCCAAGCTTGGGTTGCCTTTAGTGACGTCACTGCTGCTACTAATGCCGTTCGCCAGATGCAGAACTTCCCTTTCTACGATAAGCCTATGGTCAGTAAATCTTCTCTGTGTTAGTTATATGTGTTTTCAGCTGTTTCTTTGTACAACTAAAGATTGCCTCTTTCGGGTGTATGGGCTATTTATTTGCTTCCAGTCATGTGTATGAAACTAATGTGTGGTCTTTTTTTGTGTGCAGCGCATACAGTTCGCAAAAGAAAAGTCAGATTGTATTGCTAAAGAGGAGGGAACTTTCGTTCCCAAAGATAAGAAGAGGAAGAAAGAAGAGAAAGGTAACTGATCCCAGACTTATGCCTAGATTAAGATTATGGTTTTTTTATTAGTTAGTTTTTTTTCATAATTTACTGTATATGCTAGTATTTTGATAAGTTGAATCAAGACCTATATATAAGGGTTTCTACTGACTTATAAGAAATTAACCAAGAGTTAACCTTAATCTCCAAGAGAGTTTATGGTTAATAGGAAGCTTAGCTTAAATCTCTTTCTTAAGCAAAAGTGGATTCATATCAGTAACTTTGATTTTACTTTCTGCATTTTGTCTTTGAGTTGTTAGATACAATGGTAAACTTCTGTTACATGATTACTTGCAGCTGAAAGAAAGCGTGAAGAAACCCAACGACCAAACACAGCTAATGCCCCAACTCCACAGAACGGAGCCCCTCCGGTAAGTGCCTTCTTCAGAACAATAATCATCTTTCTAAATATATTGTATTTGGAAATGATATTGATCTTTGTTGTTGAATCTTTACATCTTAAAACAGCCATCGTCGTTCAAGCCGAGCGGACAAGATGCGATGCCACCAAACAACATACTCTTCATTCAGAATCTTCCGCACGATACAACAACCGCTATGCTTGAGTTTCTCTTCCGTCAGTATCCGGGATTCAAAGAGATAAGAATGGTCGCCGCTAAACCAGGGATTGCATTTGCGGAGTTCGAAGACGATGCTAAATCTTCCATGGCTATGCAAGGGCTTCAGGACTTCAAAATCACTCCCCAGTTTCCAATGCTCATCTCTTTCGCCAAGAAATGAAGAGAAATGCTTGTGTTTTTGTTTGTCTTTTAAGATGATGACAACGAGACTTAATGTGTATAACCGACGGTTTAATGTCTTGGTTCCATTGACTCCGGTTTGGTTTAATCAGAGACCCTTAATACGCGGTTTCACATTTGAGGAATATCTCTTTGGCATTAAGTCAACCATTTATAGAAATATTAAATTAAAAATGATGTTTTAGGCAAGGCAGAAAAAGACAAGATAGAGAATCTTGCTCGATACGCAACCGTTGTCTTCTTTATCCTCTTCTCATAGATCATTTCATTTCTCTGAGGAAAGTTTCTTTTTTTTAGCAAACCCACTTTGTTTTTGTTCCTGTGAGTTTGAAAGTTGTCTCCTTTTGTTAAGACCATGTCGTCTACTTCTTTCTCCGACCTCCTTGCTTCCTCCGGCGTTGACTGCTACGAACAAGACGAAGACTTTCTTGGTGGGTTTTACCCGAAGAGAACCGGGTCGGGTTTACCCAAGTTCAAGACGGCTCAGCCTCCTCCTCTTCCGATATCACAAGCTTCTCATGGTTTCTCCTTTTCAGAGTTACTTGACTCTCCTCTTCTTCTCAGCTCCTCTCATGTAAAGCTTCCAACTTTCTTATCGCTTTTCATCTGTATATCAATTTTCCATTTTGAAATCCATGACAATCGGAAAACTATGATTCACTGGTGATGTTCAGTTATTTGGCTTGTGTTTACTTGCAGAGTTTGATATCTCCCACGACAGGAGCGTTTCCATATCAAGGCTTCAATGGAACAAACAATCACTTAGATTTTCCCTGGCAGCTACAAACGCAGCCGCAACCGCCAAACGCTTCTTCTGTATGTGTTTTCCTTTACCGTTTCTGAGACCATCTACACTTCCCTTTTGCTGAAACCAAAACTTGTTTCCTTTACCCTTTCTTTATACAGGCTTTACAAGAAACATACGTTGTTCAAGCTATCCAGAAGAAGCAGGAGGATCCGGTTCATCGTGAGTTTGGATCAGATCACCAGGTTAAGGTACCATCATACATGGTGGTGGGTAGGAACTCTAATGATGGTTATGGTTGGAGAAAATACGGTCAGAAACAAGTGAAGAAGAGCGAGAACCCTAGGAGTTACTTCAAGTGTACGTATCCCAATTGTGTTTCCAAGAAGATTGTTGAGACTGCTTCTGATGGACAGGTCACTGAGATCATCTACAAAGGAGGTCACAACCATCCTAAGCCTGAGTTCACCAAGAGACCATCAGGATCAAGAAGAATGTTTAATCCTTCTTCTGTTGTTAGTGAAACTCATGATCAGTCAGAGAACTCGTCGATTTCGTTTGAGTACAGTGATCTTGAGCAGAAGAGCTTTAGATCTGAGTATGGTGAGGTAGAAGAAGAGGAGGAACAACCTGAGATTAAGAGACTGTAAGTAGTTTTTTTAGTTAGTGGAAGCAAGAGGTTTTTAAGAGAGAATTTTTTTTTGACATTTGAGTTTTTTGATTAACAGGAAAAGAGAAGGTGAAGATGAAGGAATGTCTGTAGAAGTAAGCAGAGGAGTGAAAGAACCAAGAGTTGTTGTTCAAACAATAAGTGAAATTGATGTTCTTCTAGATGGCTTTAGATGGAGGAAGTATGGTCAGAAAGTTGTCAAGGGAAATACTAATCCAAGGTTATAAATCGTTTAACTAGTTTCTTGGCTTTTAAGAAGTTGTTTTCATGTTATACTAATCGTCTTTGTTCTAACTTATATATATGACAGGAGCTACTACAAGTGCACATACCAAGGTTGTGGAGTGAGGAAGCAAGTAGAAAGATCCGCCGAAGATGAGAGAGCGGTTCTCACTACCTATGAAGGAAGACACAATCACGACGTCCCAACCTCGCTGCGTCGGTCATGAAAACAATACATTCCTGGGACTTAAAGTCTCTAGTAATAACATTTTAGGATTTGGTGAAAGTAAAACACCTACTATGGCCATCTTTTGTGCTCATTACAGTTGTTTATTTGTAACACAGCAAGTAAGGAGTACATTGTGTTGTACAGAGTGGTGGTTAGTATTTATTTTTTATCTTCTTAGCCACGGAGAACCTCACTATTCATTTGTCTGACTTCAAACACTTTGGAGATGTTATTGAGACATGAATTTGTATAGAATTTGTGAATTTTAAGAATTGATTGATTTAAAACAAATTATGTGGATTGTGAAATTTATATAGATTGACTTATGAAATTTGATCATATTTTTTTAGATTAATATAGATTTTCATGAATTTGTATTACCTTTTTCTATCATTCTTTTTGTCAAGTAAATATATAACTTTTTTTTCCTAAATCATATAGCATGATTCTTTATTTTTTTTTTCAAATCTATACTATTATTGATGAAATGATTTAGCTTATTTGTCATGATTTCCATGATTTTAGGTAATTTTTCTTATATGTGTTTTAATTAGATTTAAGCTGAGTCATTAATTTATTAATAGTTTTTAGTTGAGTCCATAATTTATTAATTTAAATACTATAACTATAAAATATGTAATTAGATATATAATTATTTTGATTTTGCTTATTTGTCATGTTTTCCATAATTTTAGTCAATTTTGCTTATTTGTCATGTTTTATTAGGTTTTAGCTTAGTCATTGATTTATTAATAATTTTTAGCTGAATCGCTAATTTATTAATTTCTTAAAAAAATTTCGTAATGAATTTTGTATATAATTAAAAATGAATTTTGATTTAATAATATTTAAATCTATATGTTATATTAAAATTCTTATTTTCTTATTTGTCATATTTTATTAAGTTTTAAGCTTTTATATAGTTCATTGATTTATTATTAGTTTTTAACTGAGTATTTATTAATTTTCACAAAATCCGTAATGAATTTTGTATATAATAAAACACGAATTTTATTTTAATAATATTAAATTTATATGTTATATTAAATAATTAATTATAAACTAATATAATAAAATTGTGAAAATATATTTAAAAACTAAGAGAATTCTTATATATATTGTGTTGCTATCTGAAAACAATAATTTTTATTATAAAGTTAAAAATTAAGATATAAAACAATTTATAATTAAATATTAGTCAAACAAAAATATTTATATAAAGATATTTTCTTAAGACAATAATAAGTACATAGTACGTTTTTTTGACATATATAAATAATTTGATGTTTGATTTAACTATTTAAAATCATAAATAAAAATTTAACTTGTGACTGAATTCAAAACAAATTTTCTTGCTTTTACTTTAAACCAGTTTAATCTGTGAAACACTATAACTTAAGACCACTAGAAGAATAAAAAAAAGTGAACAAAATACAAAATAAAATTTCATTTGAGAAAATGAAAAAAAAAAAATATGAATTTTTGTTCAATTTGTTCCTTATCAAAATTGCATAGGAAAATTGTTTCTTATAAATTTATTCCTCCATGGGGAATTTAGAAGAAAAAAATGGGATCTATCTTTCAATAATTTGACTAAATTTTAACATAACTCGTATAAATTTTGAGGAACAAAGAATTTACCATAATTTTTTTCTTTTGACATGTTCACCAATTAGAGTTTTATTATGCCAATTTTTGGATTAGTAAGACATAAAATAATAACTATTTGTAAGATGATTATGCCCTCATGTGCGGACAAAACATCTAGTTAAAAAATAATAGTAATAGTGACACATAAAAAATTGGACAATTCTCTTAAATTGTTTTTTTTGTCACAAAAAAGCTCTCAAAGAGGAAAATGATCAAAAGAGGTTTCATTAAAAAAGCAAAAAACTATTTCACCCATTGTTTTATAAATATATAAACAATAAAAAATAAATTTTTTTCTTAATTTGGAATTATATGTTTATAAATTCAAACTTTTTATAAATTTTTAATATTTTTCGAATTTTGTTTTTATATTTTTGTTAGTTTAGAATTATTTTTTTTCAAACTCGAACTTTTTTTAAAAAAAAATCGATTTAAAAAAATTGAAATTCAAAATTGCTTTCTGAAACTATTTTAAAAATTTTATTGCTAAAATTTTAATATTTATAAACATAATTATATATTCAAAAATGATAAAAATGTATATATATATATATAATTATTTATTAAACTGTAAAAGTATATAAAATTGTAATAAATTATAGTATTGGACATATAATTTGGATTTAAAGTGCAAAATATATTTTGTAAGAATAACTATTTTTTTTCAAGTTTTTTATCACATGGATTTTGAAAATGACATGGATACATATGATATTTTGAAAGTTGAGTTTTATGAATAAAAATGAATAAAATTCATCTCTCAATAACACTAGATTTAGTTAGAATTAGAGAATCAATAATAGCTAAACTTTTGAATAATAAGAGATTTGAATGGATTTTGAAAATTCTTAAACCAATAACAATGAATTCTATTAAGATTTTTAAAATCTAAGAACCAATAACAATTGAATCTCAAAAATTTTAAAATTCATTAGAATTCAGTAACTAATAATCTCCTTTAGTTTCTTGTGTTTTGTCTTTTTCTTGATTTTTTTGTGTACGTTACACATTCAAGATTGATAAGCAATAATAGTGGAATGTAATCACTTTTTCATGATATCGTCACATTGTGCATTGTGACACCCCACTCTTTAATATTTTTCTACAAAAATTATAAATCCGTAATATATTATCTATACTATTAAAATAAAAAAACAAATAAAAATTATTCCTTAAACTTACAACTTATTTATAATCTTATACCTTTCAATTTTAAGCATTTATTGTATTTTCCTAATTTAATTAAAATAAAATTATTTCTTCCTATAATCAAGCTAACCAACAAAAATTTACCATATTTTGATACTCTACGCAATCGATTTTAGATAAATTTATATTTTAGTTATTATTTTTATGTTGTAATTAAAGGTACTCCTAATTTTGATCGTAAGATACTGATAAAAATGCACACATTTTCTTTATTTAAATCCAATATATTCCAAATATCTGAGCTACTAAATTCCATAAAGTTAATAAAATAAAATATTTTAAAGATTACAGAGTTTTATAGCACTAAAATGTAAATTATATTTTTAAAATATTTACGATAATATAAAAATTAATATATTTATACAATTATAAGTTATCCGCACGGACATCCGGATCAAAGACTAGTTAAAGTTTACAAGTAGTGTAATCAATAACCATTTACAAAAAAAATAATAGAAACAATAAATAAATAGAAACAAACAATAAATAGAAACAATAAAAAATATATAGGCTCATCTTTCTTCTCTTCGCTCATATACCTCACTATTTCTCTGTGTCTTCTTTAGTTGACCTCACCCAGGGGCCGAGGCAGCTTAGTGGGTGGGGGGTCAGCTGACCCCATTTATTTTTTGTAAAAAATAAATTTTAAAATAAAATTTGTATCATTTTTGTATTGATCCCATTAAAAAAATAAATTTGACCCCACGAAAATAATTACAAAACATTAAAGACAAAATTTAATTACAACTAATATATTTTTATTTTTAAACCTTTGGATTTATATTAGTTTTAATCTTATTTTCTATAATTACAAAAAATTAGTAAACCACTAAATATATTTTGTAATTTTAAACATTGTTAATGTTAGTTTAATATAAAAACATTAAAAATAAACAAACTTAAAAAAAAGTTTTAAGCTATGAGTGTCCAGTACATTTGTAGTTTTTTTTGGAGTAATACATTTGTAGTTTTTTGGTCGTTTATACATTATGCTTTTGATTTTTTTCTGATCCAGTACAAAATATTTCTGGCTCCGCCACTGACTTCACCGAAGTCTTGGAACCAACCTTTTAGTCATCCTTTATCACCCCAAGTAATAACAGAGTCCTCTGTCTTCTTCTCCATCTTTATAACATTCACATTGCACTCTCATTCTTAATGCATTCTCCATTACATTTTCTCCTCAAAATGAAAATATAACTTAATAGTTTAACCCTAAGCGTACTCTCTCTACTCACTTTCTTGTTCATATGGATAAGAAAAAAATCATAGATTTAGGCAGAGAAGAGACGAACTCATCACATTGAGGCGTAGGGCAGGGTCCAATAATTCATGATTGACTTATGTGCCATCCAAAAGTAAACTATAGGAGTTTGTTTGCCTTTGACGATTAGTTCATTTGGGAAATATACCTACCATATATGACCTCCATGCAAACGCAAACACTAGAAAGTGCAAAGTGCATGCGTAAAAGTGTAAAGTAAATGATTGGGTTGGTTTTTTTTTTTTTCCCAAATTGAATTATATTAAAAGGGCCAAAGCCCGTTAGCCTCACAAAGGTTCGAAGGCCCATACCGAAAAAACCGAAACAAATACAATACTGGCCTAAGGCCCATACCATCACCATCAAGACCGACCAAAGCCCAAAGCCCGAAACGCCATCCGACGGACGCGCTGAATCAACACGGCGCCACATTGGAGCTCAGCGCAGCACAAACCTTCACCAACTAAGATCCTTCTACAGAGAGCATCAATCGGACACACCGAGAGCTCATCCGGATCACCCATTCACCCACTCGGGATTGAATCCCGAGCCTACAGACTTTGCTTTCTTCTCTATTAATCGTCATCGCCATTGAAGAGCTTCATCATCTCGCGAGATCTCAACCAATCCGACCCAAACAACCAAACCGAAGACAATAGACAACATCCAAACTACCTAAAAGAAACTACAGGAACTAAGGACCCAAGACTAGTACGAGTACCAAGCCGACAGAGCAGATCTTTGAGAGCCTCCACCCTTCGGAACCAAAATCCGGCGATGGCAGAGCTGTGTAAGCCTCCCCTTCCCAGCGACACAACCGGCAGCGACCGAGCTGAGTAAGCCTCCATCTCCCGGAGAAAGGCCGGCGGCGATGGAGCTGTAGGAGCCTCCACCTCCCGGATTCGAACCTTGATCTGACAAACTGACTTTCCTCGCCGAAGCCCTCCCCGCGACCGCATCTTTACTCCAGAACCGAACAACAACGAAGAATAGGAACTGAAATAGAGTTCAGACAAGGCGAAAGGTGAGAGGAGACGAAGGAGAAGCAAGTAAGAACGTTTTGCACGAAAAAAATGGGTTCCGGCGACGGCACGCACGCTCACGCGCCGACCGATCGCCGGATCCAAATAGATCTACTTTCTCTCTCTTTCTCTCTCTCTCTTAATGCTTTTGTCTTTCTTGGTTTGGGTTGGTTTTGGTTTTACATATAGTGTTTATTATTTTTGAATTATTATTTTTTCATTTCCCACATAAAAATCATCTTCAGATGAACCATTGATTCTAGGAAAACATAAATACTCGATTCCATTAGTTATTCTGTTAAAACTTTAAAATAACAGTTTAAAAAAAAAACTTTAAAAGTATAATTCATTTGACACATATTTTTCTTATACATTTAGTAACATCCTGAAACATTTAAAAGATATCACATGCACTTTTAATCACTTGTAGAAGTAGTCGGCATTTCAATTGTGATATTTTCATTAAACTGATCAAAACATTATGGAACAACTCCATTAACTTGACGACCTTTGAAAGGCCATCACAATGATCATAAAGATCAATATCCATAATAATTAGTTTGTTTTGGTTCGAATATGTTTAACACCATCAGAAGGCGTATGACCTTTAATCATCCAAACATTGATTGGGAAATAAAAAAAGAGTTGATTATGTCCAATCTGATTTGATTGGGAACATATACTAAAGGCACAAAACATAATAGTAGACAAAGTTGTATATAATGTTCAGAGTTCTATTTCTGCTGTATTCTATGTTGATTATGTATCACCGGTTTAGCTTTCTGAATCGGGATCTTATTCGCAATAATAATAATAATAATAATAATTCTTTGATTGGAAAAAATAAATCTCTAAATTTTAGTTAGAGTAACCTGTAATGGATGATAGTCAGTAATGTATGTCAGTTATATATATAATTATTATTTTTTAATTGTAATATATTCTTAGAAAATTGATCTTATCTATTAAAACAAAAATCATGATTTATTTTATGTGCATTTTTTTACTTGGACCATCCCTTAAAAAATATGATTTTTAGTTAAATTATCATGTATTTTCTTAATAATAAAACCGAAGAATCTCATTAATAATCATCTTATATACTGAAACCAAACTATAACATTTAATACAAATATACAAGAAAAATTGCTTGAAATACACTAAGTTAGATACCATTTTTTAAAAATACACTTAATCAAAAATATTTTAACATTGGATTTGGGATTTAATGATTATTGTTTAAGTTTTAGTATTTAGAGGGTAGAGTTAGGTTTTTACATTTCTAAATATATTCTTAACATTTATAAATGATTTAAGAGAGTTAGGATTTGTTTTCTTCATAATAAATTTAATGTATTTATGAAAACAATATCATTTAAAGGTAAATTTAAAAAATGGTATCAGATATTAGGTAAAGATTTGCCTGTTTTCGGTTTAAATCAATACTCAGGAGAAAGTCACATTTTTTTCAAAACCATTTACATTTTCAGTAAAAAAATTTGCCAATTTCTTTTGGTGGGAAAGAAAATTAACGGAAAAGGTACACGAGAAGTAGTATTCTTTTTTTTTTTAATCCATTGTTATCGGTTCCTTCATGCATAATTATTGAGGCCATTATTAATTTGTCCATATATAGTAAATAGTATTAACTTTCTTGGACGTTATATGATTGAAAATTTTATATTATTTGAACCATATGGTTTGTTTATCAGCTTCAAATTAATGCTTTAGGATTGGTCCACCTACATGACTACATCTACATGTGATAACCTGCATGATTGGTTCCCGTCTTGAGTTCGTATTATTATCAATAAGTAATCAAAACAATATTTATATTTAACCACCGAAACTTTAAAACCAAACAAACTGGTCTAAATACGTTGCATTACAGTTGAACATGCAGTTCTTCTGTATTTTCATATTATAATGAGTTAAGACCACAGTTTAAAGAAAGTCTCGTTTATAATTTAACTAGTTGGTCCAATACTATGATTCAGTTTCAGTTTAACTATTCAGTTTCATTATTACTTGACATTTAACTATTTAGTTACTCATCCACACACGAATGATTGTTTTTTACCCACCCACAAACGATTTTACCTTTCGTATTATTTGGTTCGACTTTAAAAAAAAGTTTTGTTTTGTATTTGGGAATTCTATCCTTAATTGTATTACAATTCGATTCTGTCCTATGATCCAATTACATATGCATATAGTTAAAGATCATATGATCTTGTCCTCATTGCCACGGACGACTAAAAATTAGATTACCGATTTAACATAGATCTTGTCCACATTAGTACATTACAAAAGCTTTTTGTTTTTAATGATATACCAAAATAAATTTAAAAAAAATGAAAATATTCCCTCCGGGAATGTTAATAAGAATCTATTTTCGGATCTGAAAAGAAATAAGAAATTAAGAAAATAGAGACAGAATTAACGAAGAATGAAAACATTAAAACACTAGTTAAAATCCTCAGAGATGCTATCAAGGTGAGGCTGCCACATAGACACCGACGCCGACCGACTATGTCTTCGACGGTGACGGTTCTCTTTACCGGCCGAACATTTCTTCTCGGATGACGACAACATAACATCTTCCAAATATTTCTCACACAACGTCAAATCAAGATCCTTATTACTAGTACTTACCATGTGATTACTATTGATGTCGTTGGCGTTTCCAAGAGTCTTTCTCCGACGTTGGACATCCTTTTTCTTCTTTGCTTTCTTCTTCTCCGGCAAGGAAGTATCCGGTATAAGAAAATAGATGCTCCCACGCTTAAGCTCAGATTCAGGAGACAAGATCAAGATCTTACGTACAACTCCTTGAGAACATGGTTTGCTTAAGACATGGTTAGGGTTCGCCTGAAGAATCTCACCGGCTGTCATTGGACGAGTGATCTCATCGACGTGGCCGTTGAGATGTACGATTCGGATCAAATCTAAGGCTCCACATGGAAGTACACAAGCTAAACAGCACCGTAAACTATTTCCCATATCTTTTTTTTGCTAAAAAATCTTATAAGTTTTCTTATCAAAAATTAAAAAGAGAAAAAGACTGAATAAGTTTTTAAAATTGTTCTTTGTCGTTGTTGTTGTTGTGTGTGTATTGTTTTGTGAGGAAGACGAGCTTACGTATATATAGAGACTAGAGTAAACAAAAGCGATTCATTAAGGGTATGATTGGTTTTTCCGCTACCACCCGCAAACGCAGCTTTTGCGGTTGGTAGCGGTTGTTGGCGTTTTACAACAATCGCTCAAACCGCTCCAAACCGCTCCAAATCGCTCTGAACCTCATAAATTCAAAAGCTTGTTCCAGCAATCGTTTACGGTTGCGGGCGGTTGCGGGAAGATAAAATTTTTTTTTTTTTCTAAAACAATATAAATACAAAAATAAAAATATTCAATAAAAAAAATTAAATTGGAACTATAAAAATGCTAAAATATATCTATAATATTTTAATTAATATTAAAAAACTTTAAAATAAAAATATTTTCTATATTTTTTTAAAAATTAAACTATAACTTTCTAAATATAACTTTTATATTTATTATAATATTATTATTTTTGATATTTTTATAATTGTATAAAATGTAAATATTGTTAATTTATTATTTAACCGCTGCTGCATTTGGTAGTTAACCAGTCATAAATATCCCGCAAACGCACCAATTTCTAACCGCAGAACCAGTCGTACAAATCTCTTAAAATCGCTAGAAACCGCAACCACCTGTATCCGCAAACTCCCGCAACCGCAACCCGCAACCGCTGCGGTTGAACCAGTCAGGCCCTTAAAGGGAGCTTAACCATACGGATACGGATGTTTTATTTACTGGAATACCCTTCCTTCTTGTTGTGATTATAGAATTCAAAGATTGTATAAAGAATAACTCTCTTTATTAATGCTCAAGAAACTCACTCAAAACTTAAGCTCAATCTCTAAACTCATAAGCTATGCAACACACTTGCATCTTCTTTATATAGAGATTTATAATTCCTAATCCTAATAGGTAGTATATCTAGATAACTCCTAAACATACTAGTATTCCTATATTCCATAACTCGGTAGGATTAGGTGGATAACTTCTAACTCAAGTTTCCTTTTCTTTCAAGCTTATCCCAACATTCTCCCCTTTAAGCTTGAAATCTCTTTTACTCAAATCTTGAATACCGATAAGACAGCGCATCTCTACGAATTTAATCCTTCCCAACGCCTTGGTTAATATATCTGCCTTCTGCTTATCACCTGAGACGTGCACCACACTCACTTGACCTTTCTCTACACACTCTCTTATGAAATGATACCTTGAATGTATGTGTTTGCTTCTTCCATGAAAAACTGGGTTCTTAGAGAGGGCAATGGCAGACTGGTTGTCGATTTTAATGACCACCTTCTCGCAAGGTTGCTCTGTAACTTCACTTAACAGCTCCTGTAACCATATGGCTTGCTTGGCTGCTTCAGTCCCTGCCATAAACTCAGCCTCACAAGAAGATAAAGCAACAGTTCCTGTTTTTGTGAACACCATGTAATCAAATTTTCACCAAGGTAGAAGATGTGTCCTGTAGTACTTTTTCCATCATCAGGATCCACATTGTGACTGCTATCACTATATCCAACTAGTCTCGGTATTTCTGGTGCTGCACGGGTGAAAACTAAACCATACGATGTTGAGCCTTGGAGATATCTCAAACAATGTTTCATCGCAGCACCGTGTGACTCCTTTGGTTGGTGCATGTATCTCGACAAGACTCCTACCGCAAAGGACAGATCTGGTCACGTGTGTAGAAGATATCTGAGACATCCAACGTTCCTTCTATAAGTTGTAGCATCGATGTCTAGTTCATCATCAGCTCTCGAGAGTTTCATTCCTGGCTCCATTGGAATGTGTGATATGTTGCAGTTCTTCATGCCACTATCCTCAAGTATTTTAAGCGCATAGCGTCGTTGGTTTAAAGTAATTCTTCCTTCATACTGCTCAACTTCAATCCCGAGGTAGCATGTTAACCGACCAAGATCACTCATGTCGAATTTTGAAGCCATCTCCTTCTTGAACTCTCCTATGATCCTTGCGTTCGCTCCTGTGTCAAATAAGTCATCCACATACACTGCAACCACTAAGAGTTCATTGTTTACGGTTCTTCTATACACCGTTGGCTCTTTAGAACACTTTTTGAACTTTAGACCTTGAAGAATTTGATTCAATTTGTTGTTCCAGGCCCTTGGTGCTTGCCGTAATCCATATAAGGCCTTATGAAGTTTGTAAACTTTTCCTTCACTTCCCTTTACTTCAAAGCCCTCAGGTTGTGTCACATAAACAATCTCGTTTAGTTCTCCGTGTAAGAACGCTGTTTTTACATCCAAATGATGAACTTCCCATCCATTTGTTGCTGCCACACTAATGAGTAGACGTATAGTTTCTAATCTTGCGACTGGTGCAAATACTTTCTCGAAGTCAATTCCGTGTTGTTGTACATACCCTTTAGCAACCAGACGAGCTTTGTACTTGTTGATAGAGCCGTCAGAATTTCTCTTGATCTTGAATATCCATCTCAATCCAATCGGCTTTACACCACTCGGAAGGTGTACTAAGCTCCATACTTCGTTCTTGACAATAGAACGGAGTTCATCCTCACACGCTGTGATCCATTCCTTTAGCTCACACGCCTCTGCAAAAGTTCTTGGTTCGCTATTAAGACTTAGAAGTAACATCTCTCCTTCTTCCTCCGCAAGTAACACATAATCTTCTAGGTTAACATAGTCATCGAGATACTTGGGTTTTACGCTCTGTCTATCACTTCTTCTTAACGCTATTACCTCGGACGTATCTTCTTCTTCTTGCGTTTCTTCCTCCTCTGTTATAACATCTTCAACATTATCTTTCTCACTACCTCATGTATCTCTCTGCACGTCTCTGCTGATTCCATGGTTGCCAAAATCTCCAAGTGAAACTACAAACTCTTCACCGCCTTCTGTACTGATTTCATTCCAGTTCCACCCTTTGGATTCATCAAAAATAACATCCCTGCTTACTATTATCTTTCGTGTCTCAGGGTTTAGCATACGGTAAGCTTTGGAGCCTGGTTCAGTACCCAAGTGAACTAACATGCGAGAGCGATCATCCAACTTCTTAAGTCCAGCTTTCTCTGTTTTTGCATAGCCAATACACCCAAAGATCCGTAAGTGGGAAAAATTTGGTTTCCTTCCACGATAAACCTCATATGGTGTCTTGTTATCTAGGGAGCGTGTAGCTATTCTATTGATCAGGTATGTTGCATGTCGCACAGCCTCACCCCAGAAGCAATTCGGCATGTGCATGTGTTTTAATATGCTTCGTGCCATCTCCATTAAAGTTCTGTTCCTACGTTCCACAACTCCATTTTGCTGTGGAGTATATGGGGCTGTGAGGTGTCTTTTAATACCTGAGGTTTCACAGAAATACCTGAACTCTGATGACACAAATTCTCCACCTCTATCTGTCCTGAAAGTTATGATCTTCTCCTCTGTTTCTTGCTCTACTACACCTTTTAGCTTTTTGAACTTCTCGAATGCATCATTTTTGTTTTTAAGCAACATAGTCCACATGTATCTAGAATGATCGTCGATGACAACAAAGACATACCGGTTCCCACTGAATGTGTTTGGTGTTATTGGTCCACATAAGTCGCCGTGCAAGAGTTCGAGCCTTCTTGTTGCTCTATAACTCGTTGCTTGTGGGAACGCATGTCTTGCTTGCTCTCCAAGTAAGCACGATGAACAGATTTCCTTTAAAACATGAATGCTTGGTATACCTGTAACGAGTTCTCTTCTTACCATAGCTTTCATTGTTGTGTGATTCACGTGCCCCAGTCTAGCATGCCAACGAGTTGATTCACTTGTCTCTGTTAGGTGTAGTTTGGTGGACGTCTTAAGACCCATTCGTACTTTGTACAAGCGATTCTTAGCTCTATTTGCTTCAACAAGAAGTTTCCCATCACGGTCATGCATAGTTAGGTATTCATCTCTTAACCGTATATCACAGCCAGCCTCGGTTGCTTGCCCTAGGCTAATGATATTGCTCTTCAGGTTAGGTATGAAGTATACATCTGTCATCTTTCTTGCTTCTCCTTTCATGTCTATGAATGATATGGTGCCTTTTCCTTTAATGTCAATCCGCGAATCATCTCCAAATTTAACTTTCCCAGTGATAGTTGTATCAAGCTCCGAGAAATACCTTCTATCACCTGTCATATGGTTGCTGGCTCCATTATCAAGGTACCACATGTCTTTGTTATCCCCGTTATTATGATATTTCTCCGGGAGACAGTTCTTCTCGTTTAAGTAGACGACCTCATGCATCATCAACTCGTCTGCATCTTGTGTGTCACTTCCTTCGTTCTCTTGAGTTTCCTGTAGTTTAAGTAAACGATCAGGGCAATCACTAGCATAGTGACCTATCTTGTCACAACGATAACATGTGACACGCGATGGATCTCTAGGTCCATAATATCGTCCTCGACCACGTCCTCTGTAATACGATCTTCCTCCACGTCCTCTGTTCCGAAATCCTTGATTGTAATCACGATTTTGTTGTGTTGGTTGTGTTTCAGAACTTGAATACATCAGCTTGCTTGTATCTTCTTGCGGTTCTTCATCTTCAAGTACCCTCTCTTCATAGACTTTAAGTCGGCCTATAATGTCTTCAAAACTGGTGTCGTTGAGGTCCAGTACCTGTTCTAGTGAAGCTACAATATGGATATATTTTTTTCGTGGAAGACAACTCAGAAACTTTTTAACAAGTTTTGGTTCTTCCATGCTTACTCCTAGAGCCGCTGATTTTGAAGAAATCTCTGCTAGTTTGCCGCTAAAGTCATCTATTGTCTCTGTCTCTTTCATCTTGAGACGATCAAACTCATTCATCAATGTTTGGAGACGGGCTTCTCTTACTCTTTCCGCACCAACGTACCTTGCTCTGATTGCTTCCCAAACCTTCTTTGCTGTATCGAGTTCTCCAACTTGTAAGATAAGTGTCTCCGGAATTGACTGGAATAATAACGCAATGGCTAGATCGTTTTTCTCTCCTGTAGTTGTTTCTTCATCAATCGCCTCCCACACTTTGTGTACCTTAAGCGCCATCTTCATTCGAATGGCCCACACTGTATAGTTTGTTGCATTCAGCATGGGACACTTGATAGAGGATGATGCTCCATCTTTAGGTTTCACGGTTGTGGTAACGATATCACTACTCATCTCTTCCTAAGCTCTGATACCAAATATAGAATTCAAAGATTGTATAAAGAATAACTCTCTTTATTAATGCTCAAGAAACTCACTCAAAACTTAAGTTTAATCTCTAAACTCATAAGCTATGCAACACACTTGCATCTTCTTTATATAGAGATTTATAATTCCTAATCCTAATAGGTAGTATATCTTGATAACTCCTAAACATACTAGTATTCCTATATTCCATAACTCGGTAGGATTAGGTGGATAACTTCTAACTCAAGTTTCCTTTTCTTTCAAGCTTATCCCAACAGTGATTAACTTAAGCAGCCCACCTATTAGTGTTCACTTTTATATCTTTTATTCCACTCAACTAATCGAAATTTTTATCGTTTGACAAATGACTGAAAATATTAATTGATTAAGTAATATGATTATTTCCGGAACTTAATCATACAGAAATGACATTTAGACTTTGGCAAAAAGACTTGCACCAAACTACTAAGTGTTACAACATATGCTTATCCAATAATGAATTCGTAACAGATTTGAACAAAAAAAAATTCTCAACAGATAACTGCGGACCCTCATTCATTCATATGCCATGTTCGTTTTACCAACGCTGGACGCAGCGGCAGCGTCCGATAATTAAGTCTTTAATTACGGCAACGTACAACACCGGTGACGCATCAATGACTTGTTTTCGAGTCGCTGCGGCAGCTAACAACAAACTAAACAAACACGAAAAATTTCAGCGTCACGGCGTCTCGTTTTTTTATGTCTCCGGCAGTCAATCGGCGATTGTTTTTACCTTCGCTTCTGTTTTTTGTCTTTATTGCTGTATATTTTTGAACGATGTCGCTGGAACCAACGATAATGAAACGAACATGGCTTATGGAAAAAGAAAAACATGTATACCTATGTAAACCTATGTATAACATCCATTAGTTTTTGCCAGTGTCATCAGTTTGTTTATATTTGTTATAAGAAATTAATTCAGTTAATTATTTTTGTTTTTTAAATCATACAAACAAAAGCTTCTTCTTTTTTAGTATCTTTTTCAAAATCAAAACTCATGGTGATTTAGATTTAAAATCAAAATATTAATGTTATATTTAAAGTCAAAATATTAAATTTGTATTTAATTTTCATTTGGTTTATACTTAATTTCTTCATAATTATTTTTATTAAAAACTTTAATAACTAAACTTAATTATATTTCTATAAGTTACCGAAGATAACTATTTTTATTTTATGACTGAACTCAATTGAATTCGGTTGAACCCAATTGAACCCGGTTAAACCATTTTAATTCGTAACCCAAAACATTTTCGGTTCACTTACCAGTCCGATTTTTAAAAACATTGGTTTTTCAATTTTTTTCTCTTTAAAAAAAAAAGAAAAGAAAAAGAGAATGTATAATATGAACTTTAATATTACCGTATAATATGAACTTTCTGGTGATTTAGGAGGGGATCTAAAGAGAATGTAAATGAACTTAAGACCTGTTTATCCTAAAGCAAAGGAAGGTTAATCTGATGTTTCTTTTTCATATTGGGTTTTGTGAATTGTTTGGGTACAACAATATCTGTTGAGTTATATTTTTTTGGGAAGTTAAAAAAAAAGGATTTTAGATATAGAAAAAGCTCCTTAAACTAATAGAGACAATATACATACTTTTGAGCTATAGTTTAATGATTGAATTAGATGGGAAAGCGTATTGGTATATAACCTGAGCTTGAGGGCATCAACTCAAATAGGATGGTGTCTGAGAAGGTAACAGAGGTCGGCAGGCCAATTGAAAATCCAATTAAACCACTTGATTTAAATCTATATAAAATCTAAATACATTATTATTTATATATAAAATAAAAATAGAAAATAAAAGAAGTAAACTCTCAAACTATATTAACTTTAAACCTAATTCATTTTGTTTCTTCCCTGCCGTCAATATTTTTGACGCACTCTCTCTCCAATGTCAGAAATGAAGGTGGAAGAGAAGATTAATAGCTCCGAGCAACGAGCAGAAGAAGGGAAAGATCCTCAGAGAAACCCGTGGCTGTGTATCTCTTCGGTGCTCTGATTCTACTTACCGTCCCAGCTTCTCCCTAAAGCTAAAAGCAACTTTTTTTTGACCCTCCAAACAAGTTGGATTCGAAATTTGCACCATACACACTTTACCAACCAAGTTTTACCACGCGTAGAAACAACTCAATATGTTCGAAGCCATATATACATATTACCAAGTGTTGCATTATGAGTGTACCTTCTTTCTCATATCTATAGAAGAATTAAAATTTTCATAAAAAAAGATTTGAACATTCTTGTTGTAATTCATGAAAAATTTCGACAGACAATGGACAAGTCCAGCTAGCAGTGTGACATTGCGATGAGAAAACTGACATACGGCGATATTTACGATCAATTTTTGGACAATATTATTTTCGAATTTTTTTTTGTGTATAATACAGTTAAGGTTTTGTTTCCGTCTTGGTCAATGATTTCGAATAATAAACAATTTAAAGCCGAGCATTTCGTGAGAAAAATATCATTAAAAATAGGAAGAAGGGCTGTCCTAAACTGCAGAATAAGGATTTTAAATCTATTGATATCTAGATGACTAGTACAACATTATACGCCGATATTCCTTGATGTATCATGAGTATTCCACATAAGCCAAAGGCTCAAAAGCAGCTACCATATGTAGTTAGTGAGTCCAGTTTAATTATACCTCTCGAAATGAAACATTATTCTAATATGTGGGTAGTATTAATATATTTGGGTGCTTGATTATATAGAGTCGTTTAAAATATATTTCTAGTAATTTATAATAACATAACATAATAAATTAATGTTAATTTGTTTTTGTTTTTTGAATGTTTAAAGGTTTTGGACCCAAAAATTTGTATATCCTTTAAGACGAGACTCATACTAATTTTAAATTAACTCTCTTTAGAAGAGTAGACCCTTCTGTTTGAGAATTGAATCCATGCGACCTTCTTAAATACCTATTAGATAATCTAAAAAAAATTATCCACTAGACCAATTCCTCTTGGTCTATTTGTTTTTAAAATTATTATGTTGTATGTTATTTGTATTTAGATCCACTAACACCCTTGCATCAGTGAGTTCATATTTTTTCTCTGAACAAATGCATCAGTGAATTCATTACTATACACCATGGTGAACGGACCCATTCTTGAAAAAGAAAACGAAGAAAATTTAGTTAAAAGATCTGTTACGCCTACTGGTTACAATATCGAAAGGAAAACTATATAGCTCACTTGCAAATAAAATATAATGCTCCAATATAAGGTGAATTAACTGATTTCTCTGACCTCAATGGAAAGAAAGCAAAAATTGCTTGGACAGACGTATGTAGATTAAAGAGTGAAGGAGGTTTGGGAGTTAGACCGTTGAAAGAGGTAAATTTGGTGAGCTGTTTGAAGTTGATCTGGATAATATTATCTTCGCAATCTCTATGGGTGAACTGAGTCAAGACGTATCTTATCATGAAGGGTTCTTTATGGCTAGTGAAAGAAAATACTCAATCTGGTTTTTGGATGCGGAGAAAGGTCCTAGAATACAGAGAAGTAGCTAAGAGATTCTATGGAGTTGAAGTGAAAAATGGAGAAAAGACTTCCTTCTGGTATGAAAGGTGGTCATCATTAGGTTGTTTGCAGGAAGTACTAAGAGAGGGAGGAAGTATCGACTTAGGGATTTCCCAAAGTGCAGTGGTGGCTGATATTTGAAGTCACAGACGAAAGCATCATCTGGTTCCTCTGTTGAATAGACTAGAAGATGAAATTGACAAGTATAAAGAGAATTTTGTTCAGGAGGAAGATGTTTCTTTATGGAGAAATGAAAAGGGGAAGTATAAGAGAAGATTTTCAACTCGAATAACTTGGTTATGCATAAGAGACAGTGCTCCGGTGTGTCATTGGTACAAGGCAGTGTGGTTCAAGCATGCAACTCCAAGACATTCGTTTATAACTTGGGTTGCAATGAAGGAGGGACTCTCAACGGGAGAAAGAATGCAAAAATGGAATGGAAATATTAATGCAGCATGCGTACTATGTCAAGAGCCGGTGGAGACTTTGAGGCACCTATTCTTTGAATGTTCATATTCAGAACAAATCTGGAATGTGTTAATGAGAGGAGTAATGGAAGATCAATACACGGCTGACTGGAGAAGGTTGCTAAGGCTAATGATTCGAGATTCAAGCTGGAGTAGAGTGAAATTTTTCACTATCAAATACATGTTTCAGCTGGCGGTGCATACAATCTGGTGTGAGAGGAACAAGAGAAGACATGGGGAAGAGTCTTGTCCAGCTGTGGTTTTGATTAAAAGAATGGATAAAACTATGAGGAACAAATTTACAATCTTGCAAAGGAAAGGCGACAAGGTATTGGAAGGGGGAATGAGGTTCTGGTTCAGTACTAGAGAAGATTTTTAAGATTTTTTGAAGTTTTGCAAGATTAAGAGTTTAGTTCATTGGAAAAGTTCTATTATATGTTACACAATGTTGTAAAGAATAGTATTTTTCTTTTGAATTAAAGTTAACATTCAATTCAAAAAAAAAAGAAAAGAATTAACTGATTTTCCTTTTCTTTTTTTTTATCATAACTAGATCGTAAGTTTGGAGTTTTTATGTGATATATTGTTACGTCCACAATATTAGATTAGTATAATAGAGATGTTATAGATAAGCTCTGAATCAAATGAAATTTATCAATCTAAAGGTCAAAGTACTTTTGACGGTTTGAGCTAAGTAAATCTAAAAGCTTAAAAGTGTCCGTTTGATATATTTGTATATCCGAACGGGAACGGAATCAAAATTCTATTCAACACTATTAAGCTATAGTTGTTATTTGTCACCTACTAGGCTACTACTATAACATTAATGTTCAAAAAGTACTATATTAAAGTCGAATTATTTGAAGAGTCTACGGAAAATAGTGCTTTGTCCTCGTTTTCTAATGGGAGTATAATTAGAAAGCCTTTTATCACATGTCTCATCTCGAAAGACAAAAAAAAATTCAAGATTTGAATCACACTTTATAATAGTAGTACGTTTTATTCGATGTTAATTATGACGCTGTTACAAGGAGATAGAAAAGTCATGCATGTACCAAAATGTACGAGTAGGAATCTTGCTACTGATTTCATGATTCTCTCATTTTCAGTATTACATATTAATTACAATTCTCGAGGCGTTAACTTAACAAAAAAAAAAATGAATAAATCGAACTTTGATAAACTCATTCGAAGAATAATTAACGCTCATGGAGTAAGGAGGTATATGAGGAAGCTTCGTAGCACGGAGGTTACGGGCACCGACTACGTACGAGCGGCGCTGAAATTGATTAATTACGAAAGTAATGTTTAATTATTTTAGAGTATTAGTATAAAATTATGAATGAATAAGCCTCGTATGCGCCACAAGATTTTTTGGGTGCTAACTTATGATTGAAGCTTAACTAATTTAGGAGCGTGAGTCAAGTCTGTCTTTTCTCTCAATTAGACAACACTCACAACCATGTACTATATACTGCATTGGTATTGTTTAGACCAAGTCTTCCGCATGTTGGGGTAACTATAATTGTACTTATTGGTCATTAGATGAATCCTAACAAGAGAACCGATTAGTCTAAATGTCTAATTATATTGTTGCTTATCTTTCTTTTTTTTATGTAAAAAAGGTTTCCATTAATTTACTGATTAATACAATTTTATCCAAAAAAAAAGAAGGGGTTAAAATTAACTATACAGGAACTAGGGATAAATAAGGGGTTAAAATTAACTATACAGGAACTAGGGATAGAACATGCATGACATTTTATATTTGAACTTAAAAACAAAACACATCTATTGTAAATTTCTTATTGAAATAAATTCTATATTCCTTGTGAAAATATGAGTATACAGGATAACGACGACATGTGTTCGCTAATTATTATTTAATTATTCGTAAAAGAAAAAACATCAAAGCTGATCTGAACTGGAATTACTTTGAATTCTACTACTAAAAAAGAAATTGAGATTCTGGAAAGATTAACTTATAGATTACTAGATTTCGTAGTTACAAGCAAAATACGAGGCAGGATAGTGTTTAAGGGGAATGAACCTGATAGTATAACTACAAATTAACAGGATAAAAAAAAAAATTAACAGGATAACATAAAGACTTTAGCTTAGATATTGGAGATATTATCTCCAGTCCATAATGCACGTCGCTGTAGATTTAGGAGGCGACTGGTTTTGCCACTACCACCCGCAAACGCAGCTTTTGCGGTTGATAGCGGTTGTCGGCGGTTTGCAACAATCACTCAAATCGCTCTAAACCGCTTCAAACCGCTCTGAATCTCATAAATTTAAAAGCTGGCTCCAGCTAGCGTTTGCGGTTGCGGGCGGTTGCGGGAAGGTAAAACTTTTTTCTTTTATTTAAAACAATATATATACAAAAGTAAAAATATTTAATAGAAAATTTAAAATTGAAATTATGAAAATATTAAAATATATCCATTATATTTTAATTAATATTATAAAATTTTATAATAAAAACAATTTCAATAAATTTTCAAAAATTAAAATTATAACTTTCTAAATATAAATTTTATATTTATTATAATTTGATGATTTTTGATATTTTTATAATTATATTAAATGCAAATATTATTAATTTATTATTTGACTGTTACCGCATTTGGTAGTTAACCAGTCATAAGTTATCCGCAAACGCACCAATTTTTAACCGCAGTACCAGTCGTACAAATCTCTTAAAACCGCTAGAAACCGCAACCGCCCGCATCCACAAATTCCCGCAACCACAACCGCAACTGCTGCGTTTGAACCAGTACGGTTCTCAGGGAGGGAATTGACCCGCCCTTAAGCTCGTGTGCAAAATCTTTTATGGACTGTCCGTAAAACAAACTTATAATCGAAAATGATCTAACGGTACACGTTGTTTCGATCTTAGAGCTAGCAAAGTTTATGTATGATGACCTAGTGGTAATGCAATAGGATCAATCTTTTTTTTTTTAATTCACTCTCTTTTATACAGAATATTATTTTTAAATAAGATTTCTAAAAGATCAGTTCCGTATGCATTTTAACAGAAATCTTATAGCAAAAAAAAATAATAATAATAAATTCTTATACTCAGATTATAAGGTGAAGACCCAAAACTCCCATAATCTTGATAAAACATACTTCCTTGGTCCATACTCCCATAGTCGCATTATTACCAAATATGTCAATTTATTGTTAACCTAATTTGTTAAGAGGTCTACCTGATTTGGGTGTGAGTTAGTAGGGGTTATTGGTTCTATGATTTTAATGGATTTGAGAATTCTTCTAGGATTTAAGAAATCCGTTGATTCTTAAATCAGACATATAGATTTCAAAATCAAACATACGGAATTCAGAATCAAAATAATGGATTATTAAAATCAATCAAATGGATTTGCAAATATAAGTTTGAGATCATCAAATTCATCAAATGTTTCATCACGAAACTTTTTGAACTTTGGATGTGCCTAAAAAAAATTTAAAAAAAATTAACATAATGAAAAAAAAATAATAATACAGCCTTATGTTTTTTTACCTTTAGATATTCAGCCCATACATCTTTTGAAGCTGTAAACCTTTTTGTGGTTGGATCCCATCCAAATCCAGAACTAAAACGAAGAAGTTCAGCCGCGTTAAGATATTTTGTTTTCATGATCTTCGTTCTGTTTGAGTAGTGTTGATAGGTTTTATTGCATCTATGCATTCGATTGAGAGTAAGTAGAATTCGTCTCTCCACCGTAAATTTGCTGAATGTACAATTACTGCCACGCAAACCCGAAGCAACAGCATCTAAAAGTAAATTGATCAAAGTTTTATTTTTTTCAGGACTCCATTGAATATATGAACCTTTTTTTTGTTCTTGCGATGGGTCTTGTGTTTCTTGATGTGATTCTCCCATTGATGCTTTTGGTTTTAGGTTTTATGTGTTTGTGTGTTTATAAAATTTTGTGTGTATAATGAAGATTATATAGAAATCATGATACATGTATTATGAAAAACGGAAAATCAATATAGAAATAATAGAAAATAAAAAAAATCCGGAAATATAACTTTTTGTTCAAAAGAAACGACAAACTCCTACCAAAAAAGAAACAATGACATATTCTAATGAAAAATGGAAGTTGGTGTTATAATAGAATATTGCATACGTGAGATATGATGAAAGTGCTATGGCTTATTTGAAATTTTTGTTGTATACGTGAGATATTGGACATTTTTTGTTAGAGAAAAATTTATAAGACAAATCCATTCAAAATAACAAGCTATAACACAATATTTGTTTCTTTGTATTTTACTCTCTAAAACACTTTTAAATCTATTCAAATCCAAATTCAAATCAAATGCTTAATCAAATCATTACTATTGAATAACACCTAATTTTGAAATCTATTTTAAAATCATAAAACCAATAACAATGAATTTGAATACAGATTTTAAAATTATAGAACCAATAACACTAGATTTTGCTTGGATTGTCAAATCCATTAAAATTATAGAACCAATAACACCCTTAATTAAGCTAGTGATTTTTCAAGTTGTCCTAATACACATGCAGATTTACTTAAATATCGATAATGATAATTATATAGTTTCTTAATTTTAAGTAATGTACATAACTAATTTTAGTTAGTATATGAAGTAGCTTGATTGTCGTTACTCCTCACTATTATAGTCAACGTTGAACAATTAACCAATTGGATATGTACGCTTGTCCTTTAACATGAAGCATGACATCTAAATGTCTGAGCTGTCTTTTAAAACTCTACATAATCTTATGTTTCTTTAAACAATAACGGAAGACATAAGGCATTGATCAACCATCTAGTTTATTTTTATTTATAAACATAAATAAAATATAGAAGAGGTGCGATTTACTGCGAGGAGCCGTCTCAAATTAATTTTAGACCCTGTTCAAAAAAAAATATTAATCGTATATTTTATCACGTAATTTTAAAATTTAATAATTTTGTCGGATTTGTTTTAAATTATAAGTTCTAAATTTAGCATTATATCTAAAATTTTAAAGTTTCTTACCATAATTTATCTATATATTTTGAAAAATCTTTAAATTTTTTATTTTTATATTTTGGAGCCCTGTTCAACCGTTCCATTTGCGCGTGCTGTTAGACGGCCCTGCTGTAAGCATAGGTGTATCATGAATGTTAAACGACTGAAAAAGGTCAACTAACAGTTTTGTTTAAAATTAATAAAATCGTTGAAGGTTAGTTATTTAGTTATGGTTTTGTATACCAAATCCATACCATAAATTTCAACTCCCATCGAACTACTTCTTTCTTAGTTTGATCTTCACATTATTAGTTTCACTGGTTGATTATTGTCAATTTTAGGTGCTATTAATAGGTATTTTCTTTTGCGTCCAAATCTTCCATCTGTCACTTAATTATTAGGTTTATTCTATAGTCGCCGGTAAGTTTCATACTAAACACGGATCAGTTTATAGGGTTAGTCAAAAAGCTTTATGATATGTACAGAAATATTACATGTAATTTTTTTTTTTTATTACATGGAATTTAACAATACAGATTACTAAAGAATAGCTATTATATGGGAATTGTAAACCAGGTTTGGTTCCTTTACACACATCATTTACAAATTCAAAACGACAGACTTGCAAGCCAGTTAAGTGGCAAGATATAGTTGTGTTGATTAAATTGCAAATTTGGTTATTTTGCTATTTGATTTGTGCTGCATCCATTTTCCATAGGCAAAAAATGCCCACCATTACTAGCAACAAATATTGCGATGTAAATATGGAATTTGCAACGAACATTCAAATGTATGAAAACAACTCCACAGTTCGGTATATTTGTGTGTGTTTTAATTTAAAGTTTGACACATACGAGAGTGAGAAGAACGTTACCTACATATCTTCCTTAATTACTTCTTTTGGTTTTGGACGAACCAATTTACATTGATTAGTGATTAGTGATTAGTCGTTAATTAGCCCCCGCCACAATATTAATTTCCGTGTTTATAAAGTAGCTATGTAAGTCAACAATAACTCTAAAACTTACTGGAGTAGTATATGTGACAACATAGATATTTCGTTTGCATTTACGTAGTCCCAAATTGTTACCGAGTCGAAGCGACAACTGCACATTGCATGGCGATTCTCAACTTAATCCATTGTCATATATAATAAAAGAAAAAACATATTAAAATGAATATTTGAATTAGATGATCCTAGTAACAAATCAGTCCAGTGGGTGCACCAAATCAACTAAACCCGTTGCGAATTTTCATATCATTTTCTCCCTCCTGCTGACTCTAAACCTAATAGTAGTACAATTTTAGTTTAAATATAATAAAATTTTGTCAAAATGCTAACGAATTCACATAAAACTCTGTTGTTTCAGCTCTAATCTTTCCCGCTTAGTGTGTATATATACTACTCCTCTCCTTCCTCTAAACTCACACAACAGAGAGCTTCACAATACAGCCTTAATGGAGTCTTCCCAACGGTTCTCCTCTCTAGCCTTCATCGCACTTCTTGCCTACTTCGCTTTTCTCGCTTCAGCTGAACTTCACGTCCGTGAATTTGTGGTAGGCTCGCTTCTTTGTATTTTTTTTTTTGCATTAACTAATGTTCTTGATTTAAGTTTAATCTCGTGTCTGTTCTCTCTTTGTGGATGACTTTAGATCCAACCAAAACCAGTGAAGAGGCTGTGCAGAACTCACGAAAGCATTACCGTGAATGGCCAGTTCCCTGGTCCAACGCTCGAGGTCAGGAACGGTGACTCTCTCGCAATCACCGTCATCAACAAAGCCCGTTACAACATTAGCATTCACTGGTAGTTAAATTGATCATATCAACAAACATATGTTCTCTTCTTGCTCTGTTTTTATACTCTATTTTGGTCTGTTTTTTGGGACAGGCACGGAATCAGACAGCTGCGTAATCCGTGGGCTGATGGTCCAGAGTACATAACACAATGTCCTATCCGTCCAGGACAAAGCTACACTTACAGATTCACAATCGAAGACCAAGAAGGTACACTTTGGTGGCACGCTCATAGCCGCTGGCTAAGAGCCACCGTCTACGGTGCTCTCATTATTTACCCTCGTCTCGGCTCTCCTTATCCATTCCATATGCCCAAACGCGACATCCCAATTCTTCTCGGTAAGAGCTTACAACTTTCGGATCACTTCAAATTGTATTTTCTTTTGTCAAAACTAAAAATGTAAATCATGGGAACAGGAGAATGGTGGGATAGAAACCCAATGGACGTTCTGAGGCAAGCACAGTTTACAGGAGCAGCAGCTAATGTCTCTGACGCTTACACAATCAACGGCCAACCAGGTGATCTCTACCGCTGTTCTCGGTCCGAAACAGTTCGTTTCCCGATCTTCCCCGGTGAGACCGTCCAGCTCCGTGTCATCAACGCTGGATTGAACCAAGAGCTCTTCTTCTCAGTCGCCAACCACCAGCTCACAGTGGTTGAAACCGATTCCGCATATACAAAACCATTCACCACAAGTGTCATCATGATCGGTCCGGGCCAAACCACTAACGTCCTTCTCACCGCAAACCAGCGACCTGGCCGATACTACATGGCAGCTCGTGCCTACAACAGCGCAAACGCACCATTCGACAACACAACCACAACCGCTATCTTGGAGTACGTCAACGCTCCAACTCGACGTGGTCGCGGCCGCGGTCAGATCGCTCCGGGTTTCCCGGTTCTTCCTGGGTTCAACGACACTGCAACCGCAACAGCGTTCACGAACCGTCTGCGGTACTGGAAACGAGCTCCAGTACCGCTTCAGGTCGACGAGAACCTCTTTTTCACCGTAGGTTTGGGACTAATCAACTGCTCCAACCCCAACAGTCCGCGTTGCCAAGGTCCTAACGGGACTCGCTTCGCAGCCAGCATAAACAACCAGTCATTCGTGCTACCACGAAGAAACTCCATCATGCAGGCTTATTACCAAGGCATGCCCGGTATCTTCACGACCGATTTCCCGCCCGTTCCACCGGTGCAATTCGATTACACCGGTAATGTTAGCCGTGGGCTATGGCAGCCCGTGAAGGGAACTAAAGCGTACAAGCTTAAGTACAAAGCAAATGTTCAGATTGTGTTACAAGACACGAGCATTGTCACGCCTGAGAATCATCCTATGCATTTACACGGGTACCAATTCTATGTTGTTGGGTCCGGTTTCGGAAATTTTAACCCAAGAACTGACCCGGCTCGGTTTAACCTGTTTGACCCACCGGAGAGGAACACCATTGGTACGCCTCCAGGTGGCTGGGTTGCAATCCGGTTCGTTGCTGACAATCCAGGTGATTAAATTTATTAATCTTGAATTAAGGAGTTAGTCCATATTAAAAACGAATTTTGACATAGTTTTGTTATAATAATGCAGGAGCATGGTTTATGCATTGTCACATTGATTCGCATTTGGGATGGGGTTTGGCTATGGTTTTCTTGGTTGAGAACGGACGAGGACAATTGCAATCTGTGCAGGCTCCACCGTTGGATCTTCCAAGATGCTAATAAAGTCTTCCACCGTTGGATAAGGATTTGTGGGATTTAGTTTTATTTTTTTTATTTTAATCAGAAAGGCTTTTGGGGTCTTTGAATCTGTGTTGTGGTTGAAACTTGTTCATCTTTTGGTTTCCATCTACTCTTTCTTGTTATTTTCCTCGTAATATAGTGTCATGATATAATCTGATTTAAAGATTATCAATGAAAAGCTTATGTTGCAATTTGATATAATCATCCTCTTCTAGCTTACTTTCCCAAATCTCATATGAAATTCTCTGTAGATTGCAACAACACACAATTTTAAGAAGAACATGAAGGAAAATAATAACACATATTTAAGATAGAATGATTACTTTTTTATGTGCACCAGTAATAGAGATAAAATCTTTCACATACAAAGGTGGAAGAGATTTTAAGTATTATTATACAATAGAGATTGGTCAGTTTATTTATCACTAATTGATTTTAGATTAAAAATACATCTAAGAACATTATATCAGACTCTGATAGTACAATCTGATCTTATCGATTCAGCTAAAAATTAGTATATCGATCTTTGCCCCGAAGCTGATGCTCAATAGCATGAAGTGTGTGAGAGACAATGTCTCTCATATATCAAAAAGTCACAAATGCATGTTCCATCATTGCTAATAGAGGCGAAGGGGGTGATTGGTAGTTGCTGTAGGTGCTGTGCACAGCCCTATTTATTTCCACAGCACCAAATTCAGAGCAATCAAGCTTTAAATTTTTTTTTGAAACCACAGCTCTTAAAATATCCTACAGCTGTACAAGTGCTCTGCAGAGCCAAATATTCAAAGCAATTTTTTAGTGCTTCAATAAAATTCTACAGCAATAAAATCTAAAGCCACAGCAAAAAGTCTACAGATTTTTTTCTACAGCAAAATATTTAAAGCTACAGCCATTACCAATCGGACCCGAAATCACAAATGCAATTGCTTGACTTTAAGATATAAGCATCTCCTATCAACCTCCGGTAAAGCTCAAAGCCAATCCTGCCGCTGAGTTTTATGTTCTTGATTTGATATGATCGATCTTATCTTTCATGATCAAACACTTTTGTATATTCTTATTGAACATTAGATACAATCATTAGTTTTACATCGCAATCTGTGTCATACCCTGGAATCACTTTCCATGACTTGGATATTTAACATCACCCCAGCAGAACAAAAAAAAAACGAAAATTATTTTTATTTGTTCATTTTTTTTAAATCGGATGTAAGAAAAGAAAAACAGTTGGGTGGGGTGGGGTTCTCTCAAGTCTCAACTTACTCCATCTAACCCATCTTCGTTAACTCCGCTTAGGCTTTTGTTTTATAAAAAGGATACTACAAAACTTGTCTGTCTGAATGCGCTCACTGCTTCACCGTACACCTCGTTTGAAAGCTCATTGTCTTATCCTGCGCACCACCACGATGGCCACCTCCTACTCTTCTTCCTTGCTCCTCCCTCCTTCCGTATCTCTCAACAAGTCCCGAAACGGCTCCTCCCTCGGATTCTCCGTCAACCGATCTAGGGTTTCCACGAACGTCTCCGCTGGATCTCAGACCACTCTCAACGACTCTCTCTTCGCCGATTACAAACCCTCCTCTGCTTTTCTCTTTCCCGGTCAGGTAATGTATTATTCTACATTGAAAGGCTCCACCTTTACAGATTTATCTGGTTTCTAATTGTAATGCAAAGTCCTGACCAAAGAATGAATTTTTGAAATAAATAAATAAATATATATTAGGGAGCTCAAGCAATAGGGATGGGCAAAGAGGCTCAGAGTGTTGCCGCAGCTGCAGACTTGTATACCAAAGCTAACAACATCTTAGGGTATGTCTGTATGTCCCCTTTGCTTGCTTAGATACCTTTTGTTCATTTAGTAATGATTGAATAAAACAATATTTGGGTGGGGGGCTTTCAGGTATGATCTTCTTGACATTTGTGTTAATGGACCAAAAGAGAAGCTTGATTCCACTGTCATTAGCCAGGTTCATCTTCTCCTAAATTTCTTTTGACTCCTTTTATGTAGCTTTTTTTTATTTATGATGTTCATGTAATGTGTATGGTCTGCTCTTAATTGTTTTTCTCAGCCTGCTATTTATGTCACAAGTCTAGCAGCAGTTGAGTTGCTTCGTGTCCGTGAAGGCGGCGAGCAGATAATTAACTCCGTCGATGTCACTTGTGGTCTCAGCTTGGGAGAGTACACTGCTCTCGCATTTGCTGGAGCCTTCAGGTTAGTTCATCCCACAACACTGCCTCATATCTTTAAGATACCCAAATCAGGACAATGTACGGCGGCATATAAAAAAAAAACATGTTACTTTCACAATTCACTCAATTTTCGTCTTTTCTCTGTTACTGCTTTTGAATCTCAAGCTTTGAGGATGGGCTAAAGCTTGTAAAACTCAGAGGAGAAGCCATGCAGGTACGATCTTACAAACTTCATTTTGTATATCCTTCTTTGATTATGTCAAAGTTTAGGTTGAACCTTATTTTTTACAATTTGAACTTCAAACAGCTGTTTTGATTTTATTTTTAAATGCATTTTTTTCAGGCTGCTGCAGATGCTGCTAAGAGTGCCATGGTTAGTATCATAGGGTTGGACTCTGAAAAAGTTCAGCAGTTGTGTGATGCAGCAAATCAAGAAGTAGAAGAAGCTGACAAAGTTCAGATCGCTAATTTCTTATGTCCGGTAAATTATACCTCCTTCATGATTCTTTTGTATTATGCACTTGTATAAAACCATTTTCACATTCCATTACACTTTCTGTTTACAGGGTAACTACGCAGTATCTGGAGGTCTTAAGGGAATCGAGGCTGTTGAAGCAAAAGCTAAGTCGTTCAAGGCCCGCATGACGGTATAGTCTCTCTAATTCCATTATCTTATGTTATGAGGCTACAATAAAACATGGTGGTTGGCTGGTGTAGGTTCGTCTAGCTGTTGCAGGTGCTTTCCACACTAGTTTCATGGAGCCAGCAGTGTCGAGATTAGAAGCTGCATTGGCATCAACGGAGATCAGAAGTCCGAGGATCCCAGTGATCTCCAACGTCGACGCACAGCCTCATGCGGATCCAGACACTATCAAGAAGATACTTGCACGCCAGGTAAAATAAAATCAATCCTCAGTAGAGGTTGATGTGATAAAAACAAAAGACTTTAAAAGGGTGTTGAAACCGCAGGTGACATCTCCAGTGCAATGGGAGACAACGGTGAAGACTCTCTTATCCAAAGGGCTTAAAAGCAGCTATGAACTGGGACCTGGGAAGGTAGTTTTCTTCTTTCTCTAGCTTCGTGATTAAAGTTATAGCTTGAGGTTTCTTCTTCGTTATCGTCTAAGTTTTGTGTGTTTTATGTGTTTCAAACACTCAGGTGATTGCAGGGATATTCAAGAGAGTAGACAAAAGCGCCAGTGTCGAAAACATAAGTGCTTGAGTTGAGAATCCCTCTGCTGCTTCGGAATTTAAAGTTTTGTATCAAAATATTTATGTAACACTTAGCACTGTTGAGATATCTTTATTTAAGTTTCAGTTGATGAAAGGGCAAAGTTCACTTCATAGACAACAAAAAGATTGTGTATCCAGTGGGTTTTGGGTTGGCTTCACATTAACTCGGATGGAGATTAGTAAACTTTTTATTTGTTTTTTTTTTACTAAATAAAAATGTATTGTGTATTTTCAACATATAAAAATTATTGAAAAAAAATAACTGGAAAGGATGAGCTCAGGTTAAAGCGAGGTTTATATCACATCCGAAGATTCATCACCACAGCTCAAGATATTTTCATCATCGCTCATCCTATAAATGCACCAGCCGGGAATCGAACCCGGGTCTGTACCGTGGCAGGGTACTATTCTACCACTAGACCACTGGTGCTTGGATGACTAAACGAGTAAATGTGTTGTATTTCACGCCTGTTAAATTAGTCTATGTAACAGCAACGATTGAAATACTATTAAGCTGAACCACCGGGTCCACCACCGGCTAGTACAAAAACACAGAGGATAAAATTCGGGGGAGCGAAGTTGTGATATCAGTCAACAGCCACAAGACAGAGCTTAAAAAGATTGCCATAAGAGCAGGAAGCACATGTGTAAGAAAAAAGATTGCAATAAGAGCAGGAAACACATGTGTACTGAAACCATTGGAGTGTTCATCAATCAATCAGGCAACAAATGAACTGCACTTGTTTAGATCTCAACACGTTTCTAGATGTTCTTCCGTTGCTTCTCTCCATAAACAAACTAAACAAAAGCGTAACATTTCGAGTTGTGATATATAGAAACTTTACATGTTTGTAGCATCTTCCGTAGAAAAACAAGACACAAGTCGATTTGTCCCCACCACCATCTAGATTGCAGCCAACATAACAACATACATCAAAATATAACGTTACTTTTCCTTTTCCCATTTTTGAAAACCACTTTTTGTATAAAGATACTGCTGAGCAATCATTTTTCGTTTTAAAATAATGGCTTTCACCAAAGTTTTGGTAGTCTTAAACTCTTAATGGTAGTGAAAGAGAGTTGATTTTTTTGTAACTTCCACTGCCAATTAAAAAAAAAAGGGCTTCTCCACCTACGTCACCACTACCCGTTATGCTCCCACCAAGCTTCTTGTGCACACAAACGACACCGGTTCAGTTGTCTTACCAACTGGATTCCCTTTCTTCTCTACCCCTTTCCCATATTCGAATTCTCTAACTTTTGTAAATTAAAGAACTAAAAAGTAGAGAAGAGAAGTGGCTTCAGAATCTCAGATAACCATTGTTCCCAAACTAATCAAAGTGACCAAATTAATTCTCACTAAATAACAATTAGACCTTTTCTACAGATATTTAAAAATAATTAAACATTTTTTAAAGATTGGGAAATGTTTTTTTGAAAACTTTTTTTTTTAATTTGAATTACTTTGAGTTTCTGTTTATGAAAACGAATTTTCTTTTAAAAGAGTTTATGAATATATTTTTGAATATGTATATAATATCTTTTTAATTTAGATTTAGAAATACCTTCATAAATAAGTATAATATCTTCTTATAATTTAGAAGTATATTATATTTAGAAAAATCTTCCTAAACTTAATTAAGAAAGATATCATATATATCCAAGAATATATTCTTAAACTCTTTTAAAAGAAAATTCGTTTTGGAAAACAAAAATTGAAAAAAGTAATTCGAAAAAGGAAGACATTTGATACATGTGTATATATATATATATCGTATCTTCGTAAAATTTGGGAAATTGTTCATAAATATGTATCTACGAGGACATTCTTGAATGTAGATTTACGAATATCTTACTAAATTAGAATTACATATATTAACAATGATATTTCAAGAAATATATAACATCTTTCTAAAAATTTTGAAAGACATTCTTAAATTTGATACCTTCATTTAATAAAAGCACTCTGCATATTTAAAATATCTTCGTAAATTTTTGAAAGATGTATATATTAAAAAATATTTATAAAGATATGCATGTAAATTAAATTTAACAAGATGTCAGACATATTTAAGAATAATTTTTAAATATACATACAAGTCATATTTAATAAATCTAGTTAACGTTTATGAAGACAATCATTAATTTAGGAAAAATTATAAATCCAGGAAGATATAATACATGTTCAAATTTTTTTTAACGATTTTAACAAGAAATTGAAATTTTTTGCAAAACAATCCTTCGAGTCTTTATTTTCGAATTTTAATATTAGTATATATAAATAAGTCAATTAATTAAAATTATAATGAGAATAAAACTATTAGTTTCCATTTTTATGAAATCAAATATGGTTACTTTGACTTCTATATTTAGAGAATAAAACTAAAAAGAAGCTGTTAGACTTGACTAAAAAGCAAACAAAAGTTTAATTTGAACTGCACAGATTTCAATCGTTTCTCTCCCTCGCTCCTCCATGAAAGCTACCTTCGTCTCCTCCACTGCGCGAACTGTGGACTCCCTGAGAGATCTCCTCTAGAGCAAGACTTCGTTTGTTCAATTTAGAGCAAAGCTCACACCATGATCTCCAGCAGAGTATTAAATTCGCCTGCTCCCAAGGTCCGTGGCGGCAACGGACCATCCTCAGCTCCTGTACCGGTCACCAGAGCCATAGTGACCAATGCTGACGCCACTGGTTCTGCTTCCGAAGATGACATGTATACAAATTCAGACGACTTCTCTCTTGCGAACAGTAGAGTGTCTACTAACGTCGGTCGTAGGCACGGAAGAAACTTGTCTTATTGTACCTGCTCCGAGGTGAGGTCCTCTAGGGAGACTCTGGATCCACTATGGTTTCGTACGATTTGATGATTTTTTTCCGCAGTAATAATAAAAATGACTCCTCAAAAAAAAAAAAGAGATTCTGAGGCATTTTTCTATTGTAGAGGCTTCCTTTAATTTTAGAAGAAAATATAGTGGTGGACAGGGTGGTGGATATGATATTTTAGAGCTTGTCTGTCACATCAGAGAAGAACTGCATGTGTTGGTTCTGTTTAACTTGTATAATGGTGGAACAACAATGATGTGATTTTGTTTTCTTTATTGATCTTATCATGATCTAAGTTGATATTGCAGGAGTTTGATGCTGACAAATTTTACACAAGAGTTATCCCTCCATTTTCCGGGGCAGCAGAGGAATCTGGAGAAATTAAACCAGCAAGGTCAGGTGTTCAAGTTTCACAAGGCAAGACAGACGATTGTGTAGAAAGTAAAAAGACTGGACATTCTACTAGGTATTCTCTTTTTTACTTTAGCTCTTCATGTGAAATGAGTTCTGTCTGATTCTACTAAACCATTTTTTAACGTTTTTGTTTGTATTCCCGTAGACTTAGTGCTGTTTCTGAGTCATTTGGGCCATCTGATCAAGATCTCGTTCGGATGCCAACTTTTCATGCAAGGTAACATAGAAAACCCCACCGTTATCTTCAATCAGTTTTGTAAACAAAGTTGGATTGAGCCGCCTATTTTTTATGTACCTTGATACAGTGCTCGTGGCACATGGCTTGCAGTGGTTTCCTATGATGCATGTGTGCGACTTTGCCTTCATGCGTGGGCAAAGGGTTGCATGGAGGCTCCCATGTTTCTGGAAAACGAATGTGCTCTTCTACGAGAAGCATTCGGGTGAGTTTATCATTGACGTGTAGATATTTTATATTTCTTTATACAACCTGAAGTCGAATGATATGTTTTCATCCACATGCCTCAAAAGTAATTATTAACAGATTTTTTTTTGGGGTTGAAACTGAATACAGGTTGACGCAACTCCTTTTGCGATCGGAGGAGGAAATGCGGGTGAATCAATCTTCACAAGCTCCGCACGAGGGAGTTGCACCAAAACCCAACAAAAACACTGGCAAAATGATGGTTCAAGGTAAATTTTTTTATTCCACGTTCCATCTGCTGCTCTTATTTGGCTGCCCTCCTATAACCAATAAGCATAAATGAACTTTATCTTCTTCTGCAGTACGACGTGTTGAAACAGTTTTGGATGCTCCAACAAGTTTAAAGCCATCGCTGAAAAAGTTTGAGAAATCCCGGGGTTACTTTTCCAATATCTCAACACGTATATCTTCTGGATGGCGGGCTCTAAGGAAGAACTATCTTCGTGTACCTGCAAATGGTTCTTCTGTTTCACGTCAAAGCCCGGGACATGTACATGCCAGACCAGAGTGCTTAAAGCAAGTTTCTTGTCCCCTGAAAGTTGGTGTCACAAGTCCACGTAATAGTTCAACGTCTTATGATGATGCTCAAGGTATGACTTTACTTAGCATATGTCATATATATATATATATATATTTATATATATCAGTATGTGTGGGCGAGGTGAGGAAGATATTAGTTCCATGTTTCGCCATTTCACTGCTTTATGTTTTTTTGTGTGATAATTTTTATAAATATTGGTTAATCCGTTTAATTCTGTCATTCAGAGACATACACGTGTAGGTTAAGATTGAAAAGCTTAACTGAAGATGACCCCATTATCATGCAACCTGGATCCGATGAAGGGCATGTCTTGTATGTACTTATTATATATATATATATATGTATATATCTGACTTTCTTTCCCCTCTCCCAAATCCACTACGGGTAACTTGCCATATATGCTGTGTCTCACAAAGTACATGTAATTTCAACAGCTTTCCTGATAGTCATGGAGATGATCTGATTGTTGAAATACTTGAACCAAACGGGAAGGAATTTGGGCGTGCGCTTGTCCAGCTAGCCAAGTTTTCTGAAGATTCCGTGAGTCATTTTTACTTGCCTTTTTCATTTGTTAGTACCTATCAAATTAATGCTTCTAAATGAAGAATGCATACAGGATGAGAAACTTCTCTGGTGGTCTGTATTTCGTGAGCCAGGACATCAACTTGTGGGAAAACTCCAGCTCTATATTGACTATTCAGCAAGTTCTGATGATAATAGCCATTTGAAGGTGTGTTAGCTACCTCTCTCTCTCTAATTATATTTGGTATCTGTGATGATCTCTCTTTTTCTTTGCTTCCTCTAAGTGAATTGGCATCTCTCTGTAGGAGACTGAGAGACACTCCAGCAGTCCATTTCTTTAAGCAACTTTTAGCTTGTTGATAGTAACAACAACTACCTCTTCTCTTGTTGATAGTAACTAGATAACTTTAATCAGAATTTTTTTTTTTTATAATGGTTATTAATTTATTACAAGATGGGAGCTTATGGTTGTGTAAGAGCTTATGCACACGTACATTCAGCTCCTCTCTAAGTTCATTAAATGAAACGTTCCTCAAATTCATTGAAAATATATCCTCTGTTTGAAGTATGCGTATCCTCTTCAGATTATGTGTCTGAACACACATATATATATATAAAACTCATTGTATAGTGCTCAGAAGATTTCGGTGAATTGATTTTCTTGTCTCACCTTCCTGTAGGGTGGTTCTGTTGCGGAAACAGACGCATATGACCTAGTCTTGGAAGTGGCCTTGAAAATGCAGTGGTTCCAGCAAAGAAACTTGTTGTTATATGGTTCATGGAAATGGCTTTTGGAAGAATTTTCCTCCTACTATGGGATTTCAGATGTCTACACCAAGCTCAGGTATACACGTATTCACTTTCTATTATTCTTCTTTCATTTTTTTATCATTTGAGAGATATACTATAACTCCGTTTTCTCTATCTTGTTTTGTTGTTTTAAGATACTTGACCTATGTGATGGATGTCGCTACACCGACCTCAGACTGTCTCCATTTGGTGCATGACTTGCTAACACCTGTCATCATGAAAGGAAATGACAAGGCCACCTTGAGTCATCAAGAGGTATCATATATATTATTTTCTCTTTGCCCTTTTCTGGTTTTGTGTGAATCTTGTCTCAAGTTAAGCCAAGAATAAGATTTAACTCCAAAGTTAGCTTATATACTTTGATCATAAATACCTGAGTCTGAGCATCACAGTAGCAATAATTCTATGTTATTCACCATTGTATTCATAGTTGTGCATGCAATGATGAATGACAGAGGTGGACTTCTTGTAGTTCACATTGAAAATTTAAACATCAAATATCAAGTTATTTCTGTTTGCTGTTGATATATTTTTTCTTGATTTTTTTGTGTGTGGAAGCATAGTAGTCTCGTCATACAAATGCTTTTTCTTCTTCTCAACCGCTTATCAATCTCCGTTTTTTTTTCAACAGAATCGGATCCTAAATGGAATCAAGGACCAAACCGAGCAGATCCTGAAGCTGGTCTTCGAGAACTACAAATCTCTTGAGGAGTCTTCTTTCTCTGGAATAAAAGATGTAGTCAGTTCTGCAACAGGAGTTCCAGCGCCAGCACTCGCTCCCGCTGTTAAATTGTACATGCTTCTGCATGATGTCTTGTCTCCAGAGGATAAGACTAATCTTTGTCATTACTTCCAAGTAAAGCGTACACCCTCTCTATTGCCTTACTTTACTCTTGGTTAAATTTTCTTCATCTGTTTTGCATCAATGCTTTTTATAGGTAGCAGCAAAGAAGAGATCTAGAATGCACATCGGTGAGATAGATGAATTTGTTAGAAAAAACAATGATCCCAATTTTTGGGATCCTTCTTCAAGGGCTGCTTACCATAAAATGATTATGGTCTGCAAGAATGTAAAGAATGAGATTTATACTGATATTGAGATCCACAATCAAAATATACTTCCCAGGTTAGTATGCAAGTGAAAAAGTTATGTTCAGCTAGTCTTCTGTTCAACTATTTCCAAATAATTGATATGAAAGGGTCTTGTAGCATCTTCCTGCAGGTGTTGATTGCCCAATGCTTGTTATATTGTTTTATGCAGCTTTATTGACCTTTCAAACCTGTCAGCATCCATATATAGCACTGATCTCTGCAACAGACTTCGAACCTTCCTTGTTGCTTGTCCACCGTCTGGTCCTTCACCAGCAGTTCAACAGCTTGTGATTGCAACTGAAGACTTTCAACGTGACCTTTCCAGCTGGAACATCCGGTAAGTCATATAGAGTATTTGATTTTTTTTTTGTTTAAATTGTTGTCATAGTTTTTGACTGGTATGATGTTTTTATTTTACAGTCCTATCCAAGCTGGTGTTGATGCAAAAGAATTGTTCCACCTATATATTATGACTTGGATTCAAAATAGACGCCTTTACTTACTTGAATCATGCAAACTTGATAAGGTATACATATGGCTTCTCTGTGTGCCTTTCTTCAATTCTAAACCAAACTGTGGAGAAGTAAAAAATATATATTTTTGCTCCATACTCTTGGTGTTATCAGCTTATGGCACATCATTGAGAAACTGACTCACTCCTTTGTGTCCATTAACAAAACTTGTCAATTCAATCAGGTAAAATGGTGCGGAGTGGGGACACAACATTCAGCAACCCCATTTGTTGATGAAATGTACACCAGGCTGAACGAAACCATTCAAGACTATCAAGCTATCATTTCTAGATGGCCGGAATATATTTACGTTCTGGAGAGTGTAAGTTTAGCGGTTCTTTGAGGCCTTAGGCAACTGTGAAAAGATTTTCCATTGCATGTTTATAAGCTACAACATAAATTGTGTTTTTTATAGGCCATAGCTGATGTTGAAATAGCAATTGTGGAAGCTCTGGAGAAGCGGTATGCAGATGTCTTATCACCTCTGAAAGAAAACTCAGCTCCAAAAAAGCTAAGCTTCAAGTATGTCAAATACCTAACCAAAAGATCTGCGGTTTCATATGTAGTTCCGGATGAGGTGAGAGTTTCCAACATTTTTTTTCCTTAAATTAAGAAAGATTTGTTTGTTTTGCTGAAAAGTTTATTTATCTGGTGGTGCAGCTCGGCATTCTACTAAACTCTGTGAAGAGAATGCTTGATGTTCTAGGGCCTGATATAGAGGCTCAATTTCAAGCATGGTCTTCATGCGTTCCTGATGGATCTAGGAACGCAGCTGCTGGGGATCGTCTTTCTGAGGTGACAGTGATGCTCAGAGCCAAGTTTCGAAGTTACGTTCAAGCTATAGTCGAAAAACTCGTAAAAAATGTGAGTTCCATGTTTTTGTGTAATCTTGTTGAATATTTTGAGATCCTAGTCCCATAATTAAAATGTCTATGTTGTAATTGGCTATTCTTTTTTTTTTAGAGCAAACTAAAAAAGGAGACAATGTTGAAGAAGATTCTTCAGTACTCTAAAGAAAGTGTTGGAGAATCGGACATGAGAAGAAAAATGCAAAAGCTGAAGGAGCAGCTCACCAACACAGTGAATCATCTACATTTCGTTTGTTCAACGGATGTGTTCATCGCATTGTCCCGAGGATACTGGGATCATATGGGATGGGTAACTATTTCAATATTGTCTCCTTAGTTTTGTTTGTCTGGGGGAGAGCTGACTCTTCTTCTCTTGCCCATGACAGATTGTTCTAAGCTTTTTGGAGAACAAAAAAGAGAAGAGAGCTTGGTACAAGGGTTCTAGAGTTGCTGTCTCTGTAAGGCCCCCTCTACTTTTGATTGCATGACTTTAAGACTTTACCTTTTTTTTTGTACTATATAAATGGTGCATACATGCAGATACTAGACGATACATTTGCAGCAGAGATGCAAAAGCTACTAGGAGATTCGTTGAGAGAGCAAGACTTGAAGCCTCCGAGATCGATTGTGGAGGTTCGCTCGATTCTTTGCAAGGACACTACAGTTAATGAAGGCAAGTCTTTCTAAAGACGATCAAGGACACTTGTTATTGGGCAAAAAATTCTAGAGGAATCATTAAATTTTGAGATTCTTATTGTTATTGGTTCGTGAATTGTTAAAATCTAAATAGAATCCATTGTTATTGGGGTGATGATTTTTAAATTTCACTCAAAATCCTTTGTTATTGGAAAAGTTTAGTTTTCATTGATTTTAAGATTATATTAAAATCTATTGTTATTGGGATGTAAATTTTCTTTGTTTTTACTCATAGTACTCAATTTTGAGAATATCATCTATACCCATAAGATTTTTGTAATTAATGTAATAAAATACATTCACATACAAAAACTCAAATTGAAGAATGAAATAATATACAAATCACAACTTTAACATAATACAATTCATAACTTAAAAAATAGAAAACAAATATTAAAAACTTAAAATAAAAATTGTAAAAATTGTTTTAAAAAGCACTTTCGAATTAAAAAAAAAACATTTCAAAAATTATAATTCAAATTGTTTTTACAAAATTCAAATTTAAAACATATATTTCGAAATTATATAAAAAATATTTTTATTATTTTTTATTATTTATATATCTATAATGTAAGAAGTAGAAATTAAAATTTTTGGTCATTTTATTTCTTGAGAACTTTTTTGTGACAAAAACTTTTCTAAAATTTGTTTAAGAATTGCCTTAATTGAAATCATTTTCTTTTTTTTTTTCTATCACCATTAATTTCTTACTTTAAAAGTTAATAATAACCAATAGAATTCTATACACAAGTAATGAAAATCTATATAAAAGTATTTGATAAAATTTGTTAAATCTAGTTAACTTGTAAAATCCTGTCAACTATTAAAATCATCAAATTCCACAGAAATTCATGTTCCAATAACCCCCCTAAATGAATCTTCAAGATTGATTCTTAGCTTTTAAGGATCAGATCTCATTTGCTCATGTCACAGTTTACTTTAGCACT